>NW_027488614.1:640637-960956 GCF_050948215.1 Halictus rubicundus
TCTATCCTATCCTATCCTCTATCCTATCCTATCCTCTATCCTATCCTATCCTATATCCTATCCTATCCTCTATCCTATATTATCCTCTATCATATCCCATCCTCTATCCTATCCTATCCTCTATCCTATCCTATCCTCTATCCTATCCTTTCCTCTATCCTATCCTATTCTCTATCCTATCCTATCCTCTATCGTATCGTATCCTCTATCGTATCCTATCCTCTATCCTATTAAATCCTATATCGTATCCTCTATCGTATCCTATCCTCTATCCTATTAAATCCTATATCGTATCCTCTATCCTATCCTATCCTCTATCCTATCCTATCCTCCATCCTATCCTATCCTCTATCCTATCCTATCCTCTATCCTATCCTATCCTCTATCCTATCCTATCCTCTATCCTATCCTATCCTCTATCCTATCCTATCCTCTATCCTATCCTATCCTCTATCCTATCCTATCCTCTATCCTATCCTATCCTCTATCCTATCCTATTCTCTATCCTATCCTATCCTCTATCCTATCCTATCCTCTATCATATCCTATCCTCTATCCTATCCCATCCTCTATCCTATCCTATCCTCTATCCTATCCTATCCTCTATCCTATCCTATCCTCTATCCTATCCTATTCTCTATCCTATCCTATCCTCTATCCTATCCTATCCTCTATCATATCCTATCCTCTATCCTATCCTATTCTGTATCCTATCCTATCCTCTATCCTATCCTATCCTCCATCCTATCCTATCCTGTATCATATCCTATCCTCTATCCTATCCTATCCTCTATCCTATTCTATCCTCTATCCTATCCAATCCTATATCCTATTCTCTATCCTATCCAATCCCCTATCCTATCCTATCCGCTATCCTATCCAATCCTATATCCTATCCTCTATCCTATCCTATCCTTTATCGTATCGTATCCTCTATCCTATCCTATCCTCTATCCTATATTATCCTCTATCCTTACCTATCCTCTATCCTATCCTATCCTCTATCGTATCCTATTCTCTATCCTATCCTATCCTCTATCCTATCCTATCCTCTATCCTATCCTATCCTCTATCGTATCCTATCCTCTATCGTATCCTCTATCATATCCTATCCTCTATCCTATCCAATCCTCTATCGTATCATTATCCTCTATCGTATCCTATCCTCTATCCTATCCTATCCTCTATCCTATCCTATCCTCTATCCTATCCTATCCTCTATCCTATCCTATCCTATATCCTATCCTATCCTCTATCCTATATTATCCTCTATCATATCCCATCCTCTATCCTATCCTATCCTCTATCCTATCCTATCCTCTATCCTATCCTTTCCTCTATCCTATCCTATTCTCTATCCTATCCTATCCTCTATCGTATCGTATCCTCTATCGTATCCTATCCTCTATCCTATTAAATCCTATATCGTATCCTCTATCGTATCCTATCCTCTATCCTATTAAATCCTATATCGTATCCTCTATCCTATCCTATCCTCTATCCTATCCTATCCTCCATCCTATCCTATCCTCTATCCTATCCTATCCTCTATCCTATCCTATCCTCTATCCTATCCTATCCTCTATCCTATCCTATCCTCTATCCTATCCTATCCTCTATCCTATCCTATCCTCTATCCTATCCTATCCTCTATCCTATCCTATCCTCTATCCTATCCTATTCTCTATCCTATCCTATCCTCTATCCTATCCTATCCTCTATCATATCCTATCCTCTATCCTATCCTATCCTCTATCCTATCCTATCCTCTATCGTATCCTATTCTCTATCCAATCCTATCCTCTATCGTATCCTATCCTCTATCCTATTAAATCCTATATCGTATCCTCTATCCTATCCTATCCTCTATCGTATCATATCCTCTATCCTATCCTATCCTCTATCGTATCCTATCCTCCATCCTATCCTATCCTGTATCCTATATTATCCTCTATCCTATCCCATCCTCTATCCTATCCTATCCTCTATCCTATCCTATCCTCTATCCTATCCTATCCTCTATCTTATCCTATTCTCTATCCTATCCTATCCTCTAATCCCTATCCTATCCTTATCGTATCCTATCCTCTATCGTATCCTCTATCATATCCTATCCTCTATCCTATCCTATCCTCTATCCTATCCTTATCCTCTATCGTATCCTATCCTCTATCCTATCCTATCCTCTATCCTATCCTATCCTCTATCCTATCCTATTCCTCTATCCTATATTATCCTCTATCATATCCCATCCTCTATCCTATCCTATCCTCTATCCTATCCTTATCCTCTATCGTATCCTATCCTCTATCCTATCCTATCCTCTATCCTATCCTATCCTCTATCCTATCCTATCCTCTATCCTATCCTATCCTCTATCCTATCCTTTCCTCTATCCTATCCTATTCTCTATCCTATCGTATCTTCTATCGTATCCATCCTATATCCTATTCTCTATCCTATCCAATCCCCTATCCTATCCTATCGCTATCCTATCCAATCCTATATCCTATCCTCTATCCTATCCTATCCTTTATCGTATCCTATCCTCTATCCTATTAAATCCTATATCGTATCCTCTATCCTATCCTATCCTCTATCGTATCCTATCCTCTATCCTATCCTATCCTCTATCCTATCCTATCCTCTATCCTATCCTATCCTCTATCCTATATTATCCTCTATCCTATCCTATCCTCTATCCTATCCTATCCTCTATCCTATCCTATCCTCTATCCTATCCTATCCTCTATCCTATCCTATCCTCTATCCTATCCCATCCTCCATCCTATCCTATCCTCTATCCTATCCTATCCTCTATCCTATCCTATCCTCTATCCCATCCTATTCTCTATCCTATCCTATTCCTCTATCCTATCCTATCCTCTATCATATCCTATCCTCTATCCTATCCTATCCTGTATCCTATCCTATCCTCTATCCCATCCTATACTCTATCCTATCCTATCCTGTATCATATCCTATCCTCTATCCTATCCTATCCTCTATCCTATTCTATCCTCTATCCTATCCAATCCTATATCCTATTCTCTATCCTATCCTATCCTCTATCGTATCCTATCCCCTATCCTATCCAATCCTCTATCCTATCCTATCCGCTATCCTATCCAATCCTATATCCTATTCTCTATCCTATCCTATCCTCTATCCTATCCTATCCTTTATCGTATCCTATCCTCTATCCTATTAAATCCTATATCGGATCCTCTATCCCTATCCTATCCTCTATCGTATCCTATCCTCTATCCTATCCTATCCTCTATCCTATCCTATTCTCTATCCTATCCTATCCTCTATCCTATCCTATCCTCTATCCTATCCTATCCTCTATCCTCTATCCTATCCTATCCTCTATCCTATCCTATCCTCTATCCTATCCTATCCTCTATCCTATCCTATCCTCTATCCTATCCTATTCTCTATCCTATCCTATCCTCTATCCTATCCTATCCTCTATCCTATCCTATCCTCTATCCTATCCTATCCTCTATCCTATCCTATCCTCAATCCTATCCTATCCTCTATCCTATCCTATCCCTCTATCATATCCTATCCTCTATCGTATCCTATACTCTATCCTATTAAATCCTATATCGTATCCTCTATCCTATCCTATCCTCAATCCTATCCTATCCTCTTTCCTATCCTATCCTCTATCGTATCCTATCCTCCATCCTATCCCATCCTCTATCCTATATTATCCTCTATCCTATCCCATCCTCTATCCTATCCTATCCTCTATCCTATCCTATCCTCTATCCTATCCCATCCCCTATCCTATCCTATCCTCTATCCTATCCTATCCTCTATCCTATCCTATCCTCTATCCTATCCTATCCTCTATCCTATCCTATTCTCTATCCTATCCTATCCTCTATCCTATCCTATCCTCTATCCTATCCTATCCTCTATCCTCTATCCTATCCTATCCTCTATCCTATCCTATCCTCTATCCTATCCTATCCTCTATCCTATCCTATCCTCTATCCTATCCTATTCTCTATCCTATCCTATCCTCTATCCTATCCTATCCTCTATCCTATCCTATCCTCTATCCTATCCTATCCTCTATCTATCCTATCCTCAATCCTATCCTAGCCTCTATCCTATCCTATCCTCTATCATATCCTATCCTCTATCGTATCCTATACTCTATCCTATTAAATCCTATATCGTATCCTCTATCCTATCCTATCCTCAATCCTATCCTATCCTCTATCCTATCCTATCCTCTATCGTATCCTATCCTCCATCCTATCCCATCCTCTATCCTATTTATCCTCTATCCTATCCCATCCTCTATCCTATCCTATCCTCTATCCTATCCTATCCTCTATCCTATCCCATCCCCTATCCTATCCTATCCTCTATCCTATCCTATCCTCTATCCTATCCTATCCTCTATCCTATCCTATCCTCTATCCTATCCTATCCTCTATCGTATCCTATCCTCCATCCTATCCTATCCTCTATCCTATTACTATCCTCTATCCTATCCCATCCTCTATCCTATCCTATCCTCTATCCTATCCTATCCTCTATCCTATCCTATCCTCTATCCTATTAAATCCTATATCGTATCCTCTATCATATCCTATCCTCTATCCTATCCTATCCTCTATCCTGTCCTTATCCTCTATCGTGTCCTATCCTCTATCCTATCCCATCCTCTATCCTATCCTATCCTCTATCCTATCCTATCCTCTATCATATCCTATCCTCTATCGTATCCTATTCTCTATCCTATCCTATCCTCTATCCTATCCTATCCTGTATCCTATCCTATCCTCTATCCCATCCTATACTCTATCCTATCCTATCCTGTATCATATCCTATCCTCTATCCTATCCAATCCTATATCCTATTCTCTATCCTATCCTATCCTCTATCGTATCCTATCCCCTATCCTATCCAATCCTCTATCCTATCCTATCCGCTATCCTATCCAATCCTATATCCTATTCTCTATCCTATCCTATCCTCTATCCTATCCTATCCTTTATCGTATCCTATCCTCTATCCTATTAAATCTATATCGGATCCTCTATCCTATCCTATCCTCTATCGTATCCTATCCTCTATCCTATCCTATCCTCTATCCTATCCTATTCTCTATCCTATCCTATCCTCTATCCTATCCTATCCTCTATCCTATCCTATCCTCTATCCTCTATCCTATCCTATCCTCTATCCTATCCTATCCTCTATCCTATCCTATCCTCTATCCTATCCTATCCTCTATCCTATCCTATTCTCTATCCTATCCTATCCTCTATCCTATCCTATCCTCTATCCTATCCTATCCTCTATCCTATCCTATCCTCTATCCTATCCTATCCTCAATCCTATCCTATCCTCTATCCTATCCTATCCTCTATCATATCCTATCCTCTATCGTATCCTATACTCTATCCTATTAAATCCTATATCGTATCCTCTATCCTATCCTATCCTCAATCCTATCCTATCCTCTATCCTATCCTATCCTCTATCGTATCCTATCCTCCATCCTATCCCATCCTCTATCCTATATTATCCTCTATCCTATCCCATCCACTATCCTATCCTATCCTCTATCCTATCCTATCCTCTATCCTATCCTATCCTCTATCCTATCCTATCCTCTATCCTATCCTATCCTCTATCCTATTAAATCCTATATCGTATCCTCTATCATATCCTATCCTCTATCCTATCCTATCCTCTATCCTATCCTTATCCTCTATCGTATCCTATCCTCTATCCTATCCCATCCTCTATCCTATCCTATCCTCTATCCTATCCTATCCTGTATCCTATCCTATCCTCTATCCTATCCTATTCTCTATCCTATCCTATCCTCTATCCTATCCTATCCTCTATCATATCCTATCCTCTATCCTATCCTATTCTGTATCCTATCCTATCCTCTATCCTATCCTATCCTCTATCCTATCCTATCCTGTATCATATCCTATCCTCTATCCTATCCTATCCTCTATCCTATTCTATCCTCTATCCTATCCAATCCTATATCCTATTCTCTATCCTATCCAATCCCCTATCCTATCCTATCCGCTATCCTATCCAATCCTATATCCTATCCTCTATCCTATCCTATCCTTTATCGTATCCTATCCTCTATCCTATTAAATCCTATATCGTATCCTCTATCCTATCCTATCCTCTATCCTATATTATCCTCTATCCTATCCTATCCTCTATCCTATCCTATCCTCTATCGTATCCTATTCTCTATCCTATCCTATCCTCTATCCTATCCTATCCTCTATCCTATCCTATCCTCTATCGTATCCTATCCTCTATCGTATCCTCTATCATATCCTATCCTCTATCCTATCCTATCCTCTATCGTATCATTATCCTCTATCCTATCCTATCCTCTAGCCTATCCTATCCTCTATCCTATCCTATCCTCTATCCTATCCTATCCTCTATCCTATCCTATCCTATATCCTATCCTATCCTCTATCCTATATTATCCTCTATCATATCCCATCCTCTATCCTATCCTATCCTCTATCCTATCCTATCCTCTATCCTATCCTTTCCTCTATCCTATCCTATTCTCTATCCTATCCTATCCTCTATCGTATCGTATCCTCTATCGTATCCTATCCTCTATCCTATTAAATCCTATATCGTATCCTCTATCGTATCCTATCCTCTATCCTATTAAATCCTATATGGTATCCTCTATCCTATCCTATCCTCTATCCTATCCTATCCTCCATCCTATCCTATCCTCTATCCTATCCTATCCTCTATCCTATCCTATCCTCTATCCTATCCTATCCTCTATCCTATCCTATCCTCTATCCTATCCTATCCTCTATCCTATCCTATCCTCTATCCTATCCTATCCTCTATCCTATCCTATCCTCTATCCTATCCTATTCTCTATCCTATCCTATCCTCTATCCTATCCTATCCTCTATCATATCCTATCCTCTATCCTATCCTATCCTCTATCCTATCCTAACCTCTATCCTATCCTATTCTCTATCCTATCCTATCCTCTATCGTATCCTATCCTCTATCCTATTAAATCCTATATCGTATCCTCTATCCTATCCTATCCTCTATCGTATCATATCCTCTATCCTATCCTATCCTCTATCGTATCCTATCCTCCATCCTATCCTATCCTGTATCCTATATTATCCTCTATCCTATCCCATCCTCTATCCTATCCTATCCTCTATCCTATCCTATCCTCTATCCTATCCTATCCTCTATCGTATCCTATTCTCTATCCTATCCTATCCTCTATCCTATCCTATCCTCTATCGTATCCTATCCTCTATCGTATCCTCTATCATATCCTATCCTCAATCCTATCCTATCCTCTATCCTATCCTTATCCTCTATCGTATCCTATCCTCTATCCTATCCTATCCTCTATCCTATCCTATCCTCTATCCTATCCTATCCTCTATCCTCTATCCCATCCTATCCTCTATCCTATCCTATCCTCTATCCTATCCTATCCTCTATCCTATCCTATCCTCTATCCTATCCTATTCTCTATCCTATCCTATCCTCTATCCTATCCTATCCTCTATCCTATCCTATCCTCTATCCTATCCTATCCTCTATCCTATCCTATCCTCAATCCTATCCTATCCTCTATCCTATCCTATCCTCTATCATATCCTATCCTCTATCGTATCCTATACTCTATCCTATTAAATCCTATATCGTATCCTCTATCCTATCCTATCCTCAATCCTATCCTATCCTCTATCCTATCCTATCCTCTATCGTATCCTATCCTCCATCCTATCCCATCCTCTATCCTATATTATCCTCTATCCTATCCCATCCTCTATCCTATCCTATCCTCTATCCTATCCTATCCTCTATCCTATCCCATCCCCTATCCTATCCTATCCTCTATCCTATCCTATCCTCTATCCTATCCTATCCTCTATCCTATCCTATCCTCTATCCTATCCTATCCTCTATCGTATCCTATCCTCCATCCTATCCTATCCTCTATCCTATACTATCCTCTATCCTATCCCATCCTCTATCCTATCCTATCCTCTATCCTATCCTATCCTCTATCCTATCCTATCCTCTATCCTATTAAATCCTATATCGTATCCTCTATCCTATCCTATCCTCTATCCTGTCCTTATCCTCTATCGTGTCCTATCCTCTATCCTATCCCATCCTCTATCCTATCCTATCCTCTATCCTATCCTATCCTCTATCATATCCTATCCTCTATCGTATCCTATTCTCTATCCTATCCTATCCTCTATCCTATCCTATCCTGTATCCTATCCTATCCTCTATCCCATCCTATACTCTATCGTATCCTATCCTGTATCATATCCTATCCTCTATCCTATCCAATCCTATATCCTATTCTCTATCCTATCCTATCCTCTATCGTATCCTATCCCCTATCCTATCCAATCCTCTATCCTATCCTATCCGCTATCCTATCCAATCCTATATCCTATTCTCTATCCTATCCTATCCTCTATCCTATCCTATCCTTTATCGTATCCTATCCTCTATCCTATTAAATCCTATATCGGATCCTCTATCCTATCCTATCCTCTATCGTATCCTATCCTCTATCCTATCCTATCCTCTATCCTATCCTATTCTCTATCCTATCCTATCCTCTATCCTATCCTATCCTCTATCCTATCCTATCCTCTATCCTATCCTATCCTCTATCCTCTATCCTATCCTATCCTCTATCCTATCCTATCCTCTATCCTATCCTATCCTCTATCCTATCCTATCCTCTATCCTATCCTATTCTCTATCCTATCCTATCCTCTATCCTATCCTATCCTCTATCCTATCCTATCCTCTATCCTATCCTATCCTCTATCCTATCCTATCCTCAATCCTATCCTATCCTCTATCCTATCCTATCCTCTATCATATCCTATCCTCTATCGTATCCTATACTCTATCCTATTAAATCCTATATCGTATCCTCTATCCTATCCTATCCTCAATCCTATCCTATCCTCTATCCTATCCTATCCTCTATCGTATCCTATCCTCCATCCTATCCCATCCTCTATCCTATATTATCCTCTATCCTATCCCATCCTCTATCCTATCCTATCCTCTATCCTATCCTATCCTCTATCCTATCCTATCCTCTATCCTATCCTATCCTCTATCCTATTAAATCCTATATCGTATCCTCTATCATATCCTATCCTCTATCCTATCCTATCCTCTATCCTATCCTTATCCTCTATCGTATCCTATCCTCTATCCTATCCCATCCTCTATCCTATCCTATCCTCTATCCTATCCTATCCTCTATCCTATCCTATCCTCTATCCTATCCTATTCTCTATCCTATCCTATCCTCTATCCTATCCTATCCTCTATCCTATCCTATCCTCTATCCTATCCTATCCTCTATCCTATCCTATCCTCAATCCTATCCTATCCTCTATCCTATCCTATCCTCTATCATATCCTATCCTCTATCGTATCCTATACTCTATCCTATTAAATCCTATATCGTATCCTCTATCCTATCCTATCCTCAATCCTATCCTATCCTCTATCCTATCCTATCCTCTATCGTATCCTATCCTCCATCCTATCCCATCCTCTATCCTATATTATCCTCTATCCTATCCCATCCTCTATCCTATCCTATCCTCTATCCTATCCTATCCTCTATCCTATCCTATCCTCTATCCTATTAAATCCTATATCGTATCCTCTATCATATCCTATCCTCTATCCTATCCTATCCTCTATCCTATCCTTATCCTCTATCGTATCCTATCCTCTATCCTATCCCATCCTCTATCCTATCCTATCCTCTATCCTATCCTATCCTCTATCCTATCCTATCCTCTATCCTATCCTATTCTCTATCCTATCCTATCCTCTATCCTATCCTATCCTCTATCATATCCTATCCTCTATCCTATCCTATTCTGTATCCTATCCTATCCTCTATCCTATCCTATCCTCTATCCTATCCTATCCTGTATCATATCCTATCCTCTATCCTATCCTATCCTCTATCCTATTCTATCCTCTATCCTATCCAATCCTATATCCTATTCTCTATCCTATCCAATCCCCTATCCTATCCTATCCGCTATCCTATCCAATCCTATATCCTATCCTCTATCCTATCCTATCCTTTATCGTATCCTATCCTCTATCCTATTAAATCCTATATCGTATCCTCTATCCTATCCTATCCTCTATCCTATATTATCCTCTATCCTATCCTATCCTCTATCCTATCCTATCCTCTATCGTATCCTATTCTCTATCCTATCCTATCCTCTATCCTATCCTATCCTCTATCCTATCCTATCCTCTATCGTATCCTATCCTCTATCGTATCCTCTATCATATCCTATCCTCTATCCTATCCTATCCTCTATCGTATCATTATCCTCTATCGTATCCTATCCTCTATCCTATCCTATCCTCTATCCTATCCTATCCTCTATCCTATCCTATCCTCTATCCTATCCTATCCTATATCCTATCCTATCCTCTATCCTATATTATCCTCTATCATATCCCATCCTCTATCCTATCCTATCCTCTATCCTATCCTATCCTCTATCCTATCCTTTCCTCTATCCTATCCTATTCTCTATCCTATCCTATCCTCTATCGTATCGTATCCTCTATCGTATCCTATCCTCTATCCTATTAAATCCTATATCGTATCCTCTATCGTATCCTATCCTCTATCCTATTAAATCCTATATCGTATCCTCTATCCTATCCTATCCTCTATCCTATCCTATCCTCCATCCTATCCTATCCTCTATCCTATCCTATCCTCTATCCTATCCTATCCTCTATCCTATCCTATCCTCTATCCTATCCTATCCTCTATCCTATCCTATCCTCTATCCTATCCTATCCTCTATCCTATCCTATCCTCTATCCTATCCTATTCTCTATCCTATCCTATCCTCTATCCTATCCTATCCTCTATCATATCCTATCCTCTATCCTATCCTATCCTCTATCCTATCCTATCCTCTATCCTATCCTATTCTCTATCCTATCCTATCCTCTATCGTATCCTATCCTCTATCCTATTAAATCCTATATCGTATCCTCTATCCTATCCTATCCTCTATCGTATCATATCCTCTATCCTATCCTATCCTCTATCGTATCCTATCCTCCATCCTATCCTATCCTGTATCCTATATTATCCTCTATCCTATCCCATCCTCTATCCTATCCTATCCTCTATCCTATCCTATCCTCTATCCTATCCTATCCTCTATCGTATCCTATTCTCTATCCTATCCTATCCTCTATCCTATCCTATCCTCTATCGTATCCTATCCTCTATCGTATCCTCTATCATATCCTATCCTCTATCCTATCCTATCCTCTATCCTATCCTTATCCTCTATCGTATCCTATCCTCTATCCTATCCTATCCTCTATCCTATCCTATCCTCTATCCTATCCTATCCTCTATCCTATCCTTTCCTCTATCCTATCCTATTCTCTATCCTATCGTATCTTCTATCGTATCCAATCCTATATCCTATTCTCTATCCTATCCAATCCCCTATCCTATCCTATCCGCTATCCTATCCAATCCTATATCCTATCCTCTATCCTATCCTATCCTTTATCGTATCCTATCCTCTATCCTATTAAATCCTATATCGTATCCTCTATCCTATCCTATCCTCTATCGTATCCTATCCTCTATCCTATCCTATCCTCTATCCTATCCTATCCTCTATCCTATCCTATCCTCTATCCTATATTATCCTCTATCCTATCCTATCCTCTATCCTATCCTATCCTCTATCGTATCCTATCCTCTATCCTATCCTATCCTCTATCCTATCCTATCCTCTATCCTATCCCATCCTCCATCCTATCCTATCCTCTATCCTATCCTATCCTCTATCCTATCCTATCCTCTATCCCATCCTATTCTCTATCCTATCCTATCCTCTATCCTATCCTATCCTCTATCATATCCTATCCTCTATCCTATCCTATCCTGTATCCTATCCTATCCTCTATCCCATCCTATACTCTATCCTATCCTATCCTGTATCATATCCTATCCTCTATCCTATCCAATCCTATATCCTATTCTCTATCCTATCCTATCCTCTATCGTATCCTATCCCCTATCCTATCCAATCCTCTATCCTATCCTATCCGCTATCCTATCCAATCCTATATCCTATTCTCTATCCTATCCTATCCTCTATCCTATCCTATCCTTTATCGTATCCTATCCTCTATCCTATTAAATCCTATATCGGATCCTCTATCCTATCCTATCCTCTATCGTATCCTATCCTCTATCCTATCCTATCCTCTATCCTATCCTATTCTCTATCCTATCCTATCCTCTATCCTATCCTATCCTCTATCCTATCCTATCCTCTATCCTATCCTATCCTCTATCCTCTATCCTATCCTATCCTCTATCCTATCCTATCCTCTATCCTATCCTATCCTCTATCCTATCCTATCCTCTATCCTATCCTATTCTCTATCCTATCCTATCCTCTATCCTATCCTATCCTCTATCCTATCCTATCCTCTATCCTATCCTATCCTCTATCCTATCCTATCCTCAATCCTATCCTATCCTCTATCCTATCCTATCCTCTATCATATCCTATCCTCTATCGTATCCTATACTCTATCCTATTAAATCCTATATCGTATCCTCTATCCTATCCTATCCTCAATCCTATCCTATCCTCTATCCTATCCTATCCTCTATCGTATCCTATCCTCCATCCTATCCCATCCTCTATCCTATATTATCCTCTATCCTATCCCATCCTCTATCCTATCCTATCCTCTATCCTATCCTATCCTCTATCCTATCCTATCCTCTATCCTATCCTATCCTCTATCCTATTAAATCCTATATCGTATCCTCTATCATATCCTATCCTCTATCCTATCCTATCCTCTATCCTATCCTTATCCTCTATCGTATCCTATCCTCTATCCTATCCCATCCTCTATCCTATCCTATCCTCTATCCTATCCTATCCTCTATCCTATCCTATCCTCTATCCTATCCTATTCTCTATCCTATCCTATCCTCTATCCTATCCTATCCTCTATCCTATCCTATCCTCTATCCTATCCTATCCTCTATCCTATCCTATCCTCAATCCTATCCTATCCTCTATCCTATCCTATCCTCTATCATATCCTATCCTCTATCGTATCCTATACTCTATCCTATTAAATCCTATATCGTATCCTCTATCCTATCCTATCCTCAATCCTATCCTATCCTCTATCCTATCCTATCCTCTATCGTATCCTATCCTCCATCCTATCCCATCCTCTATCCTATATTATCCTCTATCCTATCCCATCCTCTATCCTATCCTATCCTCTATCCTATCCTATCCTCTATCCTATCCTATCCTCTATCCTATCCTATCCTCTATCCTATTAAATCCTATATCGTATCCTCTATCATATCCTATCCTCTATCCTATCCTATCCTCTATCCTATCCTTATCCTCTATCGTATCCTATCCTCTATCCTATCCCATCCTCTATCCTATCCTATCCTCTATCCTATCCTATCCTCTATCCTATCCTATCCTCTATCCTATCCTATTCTCTATCCTATCCTATCCTCTATCCTATCCTATCCTCTATCATATCCTATCCTCTATCCTATCCTATTCTGTATCCTATCCTATCCTCTATCCTATCCTATCCTCTATCCTATCCTATCCTGTATCATATCCTATCCTCTATCCTATCCTATCCTCTATCCTATTCTATCCTCTATCCTATCCAATCCTATATCCTATTCTCTATCCTATCCAATCCCCTATCCTATCCTATCCGCTATCCTATCCAATCCTATATCCTATCCTCTATCCTATCCTATCCTTTATCGTATCCTATCCTCTATCCTATTAAATCCTATATCGTATCCTCTATCCTATCCTATCCTCTATCCTATATTATCCTCTATCCTATCCTATCCTCTATCCTATCCTATCCTCTATCGTATCCTATTCTCTATCCTATCCTATCCTCTATCCTATCCTATCCTCTATCCTATCCTATCCTCTATCGTATCCTATCCTCTATCGTATCCTCTATCATATCCTATCCTCTATCCTATCCTATCCTCTATCGTATCATTATCCTCTATCGTATCCTATCCTCTATCCTATCCTATCCTCTATCCTATCCTATCCTCTATCCTATCCTATCCTCTATCCTATCCTATCCTATATCCTATCCTATCCTCTATCCTATATTATCCTCTATCATATCCCATCCTCTATCCTATCCTATCCTCTATCCTATCCTATCCTCTATCCTATCCTTTCCTCTATCCTATCCTATTCTCTATCCTATCCTATCCTCTATCGTATCGTATCCTCTATCGTATCCTATCCTCTATCCTATTAAATCCTATATCGTATCCTCTATCGTATCCTATCCTCTATCCTATTAAATCCTATATCGTATCCTCTATCCTATCCTATCCTCTATCCTATCCTATCCTCCATCCTATCCTATCCTCTATCCTATCCTATCCTCTATCCTATCCTATCCTCTATCCTATCCTATCCTCTATCCTATCCTATCCTCTATCCTATCCTATCCTCTATCCTATCCTATCCTCTATCCTATCCTATCCTCTATCCTATCCTATTCTCTATCCTATCCTATCCTCTATCCTATCCTATCCTCTATCATATCCTATCCTCTATCCTATCCTATCCTCTATCCTATCCTATCCTCTATCCTATCCTATTCTCTATCCTATCCTATCCTCTATCGTATCCTATCCTCTATCCTATTAAATCCTATATCGTATCCTCTATCCTATCCTATCCTCTATCGTATCATATCCTCTATCCTATCCTATCCTCTATCGTATCCTATCCTCCATCCTATCCTATCCTGTATCCTATATTATCCTCTATCCTATCCCATCCTCTATCCTATCCTATCCTCTATCCTATCCTATCCTCTATCCTATCCTATCCTCTATCGTATCCTATTCTCTATCCTATCCTATCCTCTATCCTATCCTATCCTCTATCGTATCCTATCCTCTATCGTATCCTCTATCATATCCTATCCTCTATCCTATCCTATCCTCTATCCTATCCTTATCCTCTATCGTATCCTATCCTCTATCCTATCCTATCCTCTATCCTATCCTATCCTCTATCCTATCCTATCCTCTATCCTATCCTTTCCTCTATCCTATCCTATTCTCTATCCTATCGTATCTTCTATCGTATCCAATCCTATATCCTATTCTCTATCCTATCCAATCCCCTATCCTATCCTATCCGCTATCCTATCCAATCCTATATCCTATCCTCTATCCTATCCTATCCTTTATCGTATCCTATCCTCTATCCTATTAAATCCTATATCGTATCCTCTATCCTATCCTATCCTCTATCGTATCCTATCCTCTATCCTATCCTATCCTCTATCCTATCCTATCCTCTATCCTATCCTATCCTCTATCCTATATTATCCTCTATCCTATCCTATCCTCTATCCTATCCTATCCTCTATCGTATCCTATCCTCTATCCTATCCTATCCTCTATCCTATCCTATCCTCTATCCTATCCCATCCTCCATCCTATCCTATCCTCTATCCTATCCTATCCTCTATCCTATCCTATCCTCTATCCCATCCTATTCTCTATCCTATCCTATCCTCTATCCTATCCTATCCTCTATCATATCCTATCCTCTATCCTATCCTATCCTGTATCCTATCCTATCCTCTATCCCATCCTATACTCTATCCTATCCTATCCTGTATCATATCCTATCCTCTATCCTATCCTATCCTCTATCCTATTCTATCCTCTATCCTATCCAATCCTATATCCTATTCTCTATCCTATCCTATCCTCTATCGTATCCTATCCCCTATCCTATCCAATCCTCTATCCTATCCTATCCGCTATCCTATCCAATCCTATATCCTATTCTCTATCCTATCCTATCCTCTATCCTATCCTATCCTTTATCGTATCCTATCCTCTATCCTATTAAATCCTATATCGGATCCTCTATCCTATCCTATCCTCTATCGTATCCTATCCTCTATCCTATCCTATCCTCTATCCTATCCTATTCTCTATCCTATCCTATCCTCTATCCTATCCTATCCTCTATCCTATCCTATCCTCTATCCTCTATCCTATCCTATCCTCTATCCTATCCTATCCTCTATCCTATCCTATCATCTATCCTATCCTATCCTCTATCCTATCCTATTCTCTATCCTATCCTATCCTCTATCCTATCCTATCCTCTATCCTATCCTATCCTCTATCCTATCCTATCCTCTATCCTATCCTATCCTCAATCCTATCCTATCCTCTATCCTATCCTATCCTCTATCATATCCTATCCTCTATCGTATCCTATACTCTATCCTATTAAATCCTATATCGTATCCTCTATCCTATCCTATCCTCAATCCTATCCTATCCTCTATCCTATCCTATCCTCTATCGTATCCTATCCTCCATCCTATCCCATCCTCTATCCTATATTATCCTCTATCCTATCCCATCCTCTATCCTATCCTATCCTCTATCCTATCCTATCCTCTATCCTATCCCATCCCCTATCCTATCCTATCCTCTATCCTATCCTATCCTCTATCCTATCCTATCCTCTATCCTATCCTATCCTCTATCCTATCCTATCCTCTATCGTATCCTATCCTCCATCCTATCCTATCCTCTATCCTATACTATCCTCTATCCTATCCCATCCTCTATCCTATCCTATCCTCTATCCTATCCTATCCTCTATCCTATCCTATCCTCTATCCTATTAAATCCTATATCGTATCCTCTATCATATCCTATCCTCTATCCTATCATATCCTCTATCCTGTCCTTATCCTCTATCGTGTCCTATCCTCTATCCTATCCCATCCTCTATCCTATCCTATCCTCTATCCTATCCTATCCTCTATCATATCCTATCCTCTATCGTATCCTATTCTCTATCCTATCCTATCCTGTATCCTATCCTATCCTCTAACCTATCCTATCCTCTATCCTATCCTATCCTCTATCCTATCCTATCCTCAATCCTATCCTATCCTCTATCCTATCCTATCCTCTATCATATCCTATCCTCTATCGTATCCTATCCTCTATCCTATCCTATCCTCTATCCTATTAAATCCTATATCGTATCCTCTATCATATCCTATCCTCTATCCTATCCTATCCTCTATCCTATCCTATTCTCTATCATATCCTATCCTCTATCCTATCGTATCCTCTATCGTATCCTATCCTCTATCCTATTAAATCCTATATCGTATCCTCTATCCTATCCTATCCTCTATCCTATCCTATCCTCTATCCTATCCTATCCTCTATCCTATCCTATCCTCTATCCTATCCTATCCTCTATCCTATCCTATCCTCTATCCTATCCTATCCTCTATCCTATCCCATCCTCCATCCTATCCTATCCTCTATCCTATCCTATCCTCTATCCTATCCTATCCTCTATCCCATCCTATTCTCTATCCTATCCTATCCTCTATCCTATCCTATCCTCCATCATATCCTATCCTCTATCCTATCCTATCCTGTATCCTATCCTATCCTCTATCCCATCCTATACTCTATCCTATCCTATCCTGTATCATATCCTATCCTCTATCCTATCCTATCCTCTATCCTATTCTATCCTCTATCATATCCAATCCTATATCCTATTCTCTATCCTATCCAATCCCCTATCCTATCCTATCCGCTATCCTATCCAATCCTATATCCTATCCTCTATCCTATCCTATCCTTTATCGTATCCTATCCTCTATCCTATTAAATCCTATATCGTATCCTCTATCCTATCCTATCCTCTATCCTATATTATCCTCTATCCTATCCTATCCTCTATCCTATCCTATCCTCTATCGTATCCTATTCTCTATCCTATCCTATCCTCTATCCTATCCTATCCTCTATCGTATCCTATCCTCTATCGTATCCTCTATCATATCCTATCCTCTATCCTATCCTATCCTCTATCGTATCATTATCCTCTATCGTATCCTATCCTCTATCCTATCCTATCCTCTATCCTATCCTATCCTCTATCCTATCCTATCCTCTATCCTATCCTATCCTATATCCTATCCTATCCTCTATCCTATATTATCCTCTATCATATCCCATCCTCTATCCTATCCTATCCTCTATCCTATCCTATCCTCTATCCTATCCTTTCCTCTATCCTATCCTATTCTCTATCCTATCCTATCCTCTATCGTATCGTATCCTCTATCGTATCCTATCCTCTATCCTATTAAATCCTATATCGTATCCTCTATCGTATCCTATCCTCTATCCTATTAAATCCTATATCGTATCCTCTATCCTATCCTATCCTCTATCCTATCCTATCCTCCATCCTATCCTATCCTCTATCCTATCCTATCCTCTATCCTATCCTATCCTCTATCCTATCCTATCCTCTATACTATCCTATCCTCTATCCTATCCTATCCTCTATCCTATCCTATCCTCTATCCTATCCTATCCTCTATCCTATCCTATCCTCTATCCTATCCTATTCTCTATCCTATCCTATCCTCTATCCTATCCTATCCTCTATCATATCCTATCCTCTATCCTATCCTATCCTCTATCCTATCCTATCCTCTATCCTATCCTATCCTCTATCCTATCCTATCCTCTATCCTATCCTATCCTCTATCCTATCCTATCCTCTATCCTATCCTATCCTCTATCCTATCCCATCCTCCATCCTATCCTATCCTCTATCCTATCCTATCCTCTATCCTATCCTATCCTCTATCCCATCCTATTCTCTATCCTATCCTATCCTCTATCCTATCCTATCCTCCATCATATCCTATCCTCTATCCTATCCTATCCTGTATCCTATCCTATCCTCTATCCCATCCTATACTCTATCCTATCCTATCCTGTATCATATCCTATCCTCTATCCTATCCTATCCTCTATCCTATTCTATCCTCTATCATATCCAATCCTATATCCTATTCTCTATCCTATCCAATCCCCTATCCTATCCTATCCGCTATCCTATCCAATCCTATGTCCTATCCTCTATCCTATCCTATCCTTTATCGTATCCTATCCTCTATCCTATTAAATCCTATATCGTATCCTCTATCCTATCCTATCCTCTATCCTATATTATCCTCTATCCTATCCTATCCTCTATCCTATCCTATCCTCTATCGTATCCTATTCTCTATCCTATCCTATCCTCTATCCTATCCTATCCTCTATCGTATCCTATCCTCTATCGTATCCTCTATCATATCCTATCCTCTATCCTATCCTATCCTCTATCGTATCATTATCCTCTATCGTATCCTATCCTCTATCCTATCCTATCCTCTATCCTATCCTATCCTCTATCCTATCCTATCCTCTATCCTATCCTATCCTATATCCTATCCTATCCTCTATCCTATATTATCCTCTATCATATCCCATCCTCTATCCTATCCTATCCTCTATCCTATCCTATCCTCTATCCTATCCTTTCCTCTATCCTATCCTATTCTCTATCCTATCCTATCCTCTATCGTATCGTATCCTCTATCGTATCCTATCCTCTATCCTATTAAATCCTATATCGTATCCTCTATCCTATCCTATCCTCTATCCTATCCTATCCTCCATCCTATCCTATCCTGTATCCTATATTATCCTCTATCCTATCCTATCCTCTATCCTATCCTATCCTCTATCCTATCCTATCCTCTATCCTATCCTATCCTCTATCCTATCCTATCCTCTATCCTATCCTATCCTCTATCCTATCCTATTCTCTATCCTATCCTATCCTCTATCCTATCCTATCCTCTATCATATCCTATCCTCTATCCTATCCTATCCTCTATCCTATCCTATCCTCTATCCTATCCTATTCTCTATCCTATCCTATCCTCTATCGTATCCTATCCTCTATCCTATTAAATCCTATATCGTATCCTCTATCCTATCCTATCCTCTATCGTATCCTATCCTCTATCCTATTAAATCCTATATCGTATCCTCTATCCTATCCTATCCTCTATCCTATATTATCCTCTATCCTATCCTATCCTCTATCCTATCCTATCCTCTATCGTATCCTATTCTCTATCCTATCCTATCCTCTATCCTATCCTATCCTCTATCGTATCCTATCCTCTATCGTATCCTCTATCATATCCTATCCTCTATCCTATCCTATCCTCTATCGTATCATTATCCTCTATCGTATCCTATCCTCTATCCTATCCTATCCTCTATCCTATCCTATCCTCTATCCTATCCTATCCTCTATCCTATCCTATCCTATATCCTATCCTATCCTCTATCCTATATTATCCTCTATCATATCCCATCCTCTATCCTATCCTATCCTCTATCCTATCCTATCCTCTATCCTATCCTTTCCTCTATCCTATCCTATTCTCTATCCTATCCTATCCTCTATCGTATCGTATCCTCTATCGTATCCTATCCTCTATCCTATTAAATCCTATATCGTATCCTCTATCCTATCCTATCCTCTATCCTATCCTATCCTCCATCCTATCCTATCCTGTATCCTATATTATCCTCTATCCTATCCTATCCTCTATCCTATCCTATCCTCTATCCTATCCTATCCTCTATCCTATCCTATCCTCTATCCTATCCTATCCTCTATCCTATCCTATCCTCTATCCTATCCTATTCTCTATCCTATCCTATCCTCTATCCTATCCTATCCTCTATCATATCCTATCCTCTATCCTATCCTATCCTCTATCCTATCCTATCCTCTATCCTATCCTATTCTCTATCCTATCCTATCCTCTATCGTATCCTATCCTCTATCCTATTAAATCCTATATCGTATCCTCTATCCTATCCTATCCTCTATCGTATCATATCCTCTATCCTATCCTATCCTCTATCGTATCCTATCCTCCATCCTATCCTATCCTGTATCCTATATTATCCTCTATCCTATCCCATCCTCTATCCTATCCTATCCTCTATCCTATCCTATCCTCTATCCTATCCTATCCTCTATCGTATCCTATTCTCTATCCTATCCTATCCTCTATCCTATCCTATCCTCTATCGTATCCTATCCTCTATCGTATCCTCTATCATATCCTATCCTCTATCCTATCCTATCCTCTATCCTATCCTTATCCTCTATCGTATCCTATCCTCTATCCTATCCTATCCTCTATCCTATCCTATCCTCTATCCTATCCTATCCTTTATCCTATCCTTTCCTCTATCCTATCCTATTCTCTATCCTATCGTATCTTCTATCGTATCCAATCCTATATCCTATTCTCTATCCTATCCAATCCCCTATCCTATCCTATCCGCTATCCTATCCAATCCTATATCCTATCCTCTATCCTATCCTATCCTTTATCGTATCCTATCCTCTATCCTATTAAATCCTATATCGTATCCTCTATCCTATCCTATCCTCTATCGTATCCTATCCTCTATCCTATCCTATCCTCTATCCTATCCTATCCTCTATCCTATCCTATCCTCTATCCTATATTATCCTCTATCCTATCCTATCCTCTATCCTATCCTATCCTCTATCCTATCCTATCCTCTATCCTATCCTATCCTCTATCCTATCCTATCCTCTATCCTATCCCATCCTCCATCCTATCCTATCCTCTATCCTATCCTATCCTCTATCCTATCCTATCCTTTATCCCATCCTATTCTCTATCCTATCCTATCCTCTATCCTATCCTATCCTCTATCATATCCTATCCTCTATCCTATCCTATCCTGTATCCTATCCTATCCTCTATCCCATCCTATACTCTATCCTATCCTATCCTGTATCATATCCTATCCTCTATCCTATCCTATCCTCTATCCTATTCTATCCTCTATCCTATCCAATCCTATATCCT
The DNA here is from genome assembly GCF_050948215.1 of Halictus rubicundus. Lineage (NCBI taxonomy): Eukaryota > Metazoa > Arthropoda > Insecta > Hymenoptera > Halictidae > Halictus > Halictus rubicundus. The sequence continues at coordinate 662,626 of NW_027488614.1, forward strand.
ATTCTCTATCCTATCCTATCCTCTATCGTATCCTATCCCCTATCCTATCCAATCCTCTATCCTATCCTATCCGCTATCCTATCCAATCCTATATCCTATTCTCTATCCTATCCTATCCTCTATCCTATCCTATCCTTTATCGTATCCTATCCTCTATCCTATTAAATCCTATATCGGATCCTCTATCCTATCCTATCCTCTATCGTATCCTATCCTCTATCCTATCCTATCCTCTATCCTATCCTATTCTCTATCCTATCCTATCCTCTATCCTATCCTATCCTCTATCCTATCCTATCCTCTATCCTCTATCCTATCCTATCCTCTATCCTATCCTATCCTCTATCCTATCCTATCCTCTATCCTATCCTATCCTCTATCCTATCCTATTCTCTATCCTATCCTATCCTCTATCCTATCCTATCCTCTATCCTATCCTATCCTCTATCCTATCCTATCCTCTATCCTATCCTATCCTCAATCCTATCCTATCCTCTATCCTATCCTATCCTCTATCATATCCTATCCTCTATCGTATCCTATACTCTATCCTATTAAATCCTATATCGTATCCTCTATCCTATCCTATCCTCAATCCTATCCTATCCTCTATCCTATCCTACCCTCTATCCTATCCTATCCTCTATCCTATCCTTATCCTCTATCGTATCCTATCCTTTATCCTATCCCATCCTCTATCCTATCCTATCCTCTATCCTATCCTATCCTCTATCCTATCCTATCCTCTATCCTATCCTATTCTCTATACTATCCTATCCTCTATCCTATCCTATCCTCTATCATATCCTATCCTCTATCCTATCCTATTCTGTATCCTATCCTATCCTCTATCCTATCCTATCCTCTATCCTATCCTATCCTGTATCATATCCTATCCTCTATCCTATCCTATTCTCTATCATATCCTATCCTCTATCCTATCGTATCCTCTATCGTATCCTATCCTCTATCCTATTAAATCCTATATCGTATCCTCTATCCTATCCTATCCTCTATCCTATCCTATCCTCTATCCTATCCTATCCTCTATCCTATCCTATCCTCTATCCTATCCTATCCTCTATCCTATCCTATTCTCTATCCTATCCTATCCTCTATCGTATCCTATCCCCTATCCTATCCAATCCTCTATCCTATCCTATCCGCTATCCTATCCAATCCTATATCCTATTCTCTATCCTATCCTATCCTCTATCCTATCCTATCCTTTATCGTATCCTATCCTCTATCCTATTAAATCCTATATCGGATCCTCTATCCTATCCTATCCTCTATCGTATCCTATCCTCTATCCTATCCTATCCTCTATCCTATCCTATTCTCTATCCTATCCTATCCTCTATCCTATCCTATCCTCTATCCTATCCTATCCTCTATCCTCTATCCTATCCTATCCTCTATCCTATCCTATCCTCTATCCTATCCTATCCTCTATCCTATCCTATTCTCTATCCTATCCTATCCTCTATCCTATCCTATCCTCTATCCTATCCTATCCTCTATCCTATCCTATCCTCTATCCTATCCTATCCTCAATCCTATCCTATCCTCTATGCTATCCTATCCTCTATCATATCCTATCCTCTATCGTATCCTATACTCTATCCTATTAAATCCTATATCGTATCCTCTATCCTATCCTATCCTAAATCCTATCCTATCCTCTATCCTATCCTATCCTCTATCGTATCCTATCCTCCATCCTATCCCATCCTCTATCCTATATTATCCTCTATCCTATCCCATCCTCTATCCTATCCTATCCTCTATCCTATCCTATCCTCTATCCTATCCTATCCTCTATCCTATCCTATCCTATATCGTATCCTCTATCATATCCTATCCTCTATCCTATCCTATCCTCTATCCTATCCTTATCCTCTATCGTATCCTATCCTCTATCCTATCCCATCCTCTATCCTATCCTATCCTCTATCCTATCCTATCCTCTATCCTATCCTATCCTCTATCCTATCCTATTCTCTATCCTATCCTATCCTCTATCCTATCCTATCCTCTATCATATCCTATCCTCTATCCTATCCTATTCTGTATCCTATCCTATCCTCTATCCTATCCTATCCTCTATCCTATCCTATCCTGTATCATATCCTATCCTCTATCCTATCCTATCCTCTATCCTATTCTATCCTCTATCCTATCCAATCCTATATCCTATTCTCTATCCTATCCAATCCCCTATCCTATCCTATCCGCTATCCTATCCAATCCTATATCCTATCCTCTATCCTATCCTATCCTTTATCGTATCCTATCCTCTATCCTATTAAATCCTATATCGTATCCTCTATCCTATCCTATCCTCTATCCTATATTATCCTCTATCCTATCCTATCCTCTATCCTATCCTATCCTCTATCGTATCCTATTCTCTATCCTATCCAATCGTATATCGTATCCTCTATCCTATCCTATCCTCTATCCTATCCTATCCTGTATCCTATCCAATCCTCTATCCTATCCTATCCTCTATCCTATCCTATCCTTTATCCTATTCTATACTCTATCCTATCCTCTCCTCTATCCTATCCTATCCTCTATCCTATCCTATCCTCTATCCTATCCTATCCTCTATCCTATCCTATCCTGTATCCTATCCTATCCTCTATCCTATCCTATCCATTATCCTATCCTATCCTCTATCCTATCCTATCCTCTATCCTATCCTTTCCGCTATCCTATCCTATCCTCTATCCTAACCTATCCTCTTATCCTATCCTATCCTCTATCCTATCCTATCCTCTATCCTATCCTATCCCCTAACCTATCCTATCCTCTATCCTATCCTATCCTCTATCCTATCCTATCCTCTTTCCTATCCTATCCTCAATCCTACCCTATCCAATCCTATAACCTATACTCTATCCTATCCTATCCTCTATCCTATCCTATCCTCTATCCTATCCTATCCTCTATCCTATCCTATCCTCTATCCTATCCTATCCTCTATCCTATCCTATCCTCTATCCTATCCTATCCTCTATCCTATCCGATCCTCTATCCTATCCTATCCTCTATAATATCGTATCCTCTATCATATCCTATTCTCTTTTCTATAATATCATCTATCCTATCCCATTCTCTATCCTATCCTATCCTCTACCCTATCCAATCCTCTATCCCATCCTATTCTCTATCCAATCCTATCCTATCCTCTATCGTATCCTATTCTCTATCCTATCCAATCCTATATCGTATCTTCTATCCTATCCGATCCTCTATCCTATCCTATCCTCTATCCTATCCTATCCTCTATCCTATCCTATCCTCTATCCTATCCTATCCTCTATCCTAACCGATCCTCTATCCTATCCTATCCTCTATCCTATCCTATCCTCTATCCTATCCTATCCTGTATCCTATCCTATCCTCTATCCTATCCTATCCTTTATCCTATCCTATCCTCTATCCTATCCTATCCTTTCCGCTATCCTATCCTTTCCGCTATCCTATCCTATCCTTTATCCTATCCTATCCTCTTATCCAATCCTATCGTCTATCCTATCCTATCCTCTATCCTATCCTATCCCCTAACTTATCCTATCCTCTATCCTATCCTATCCTCTATCCTATCCTATCCTCTATCCTATCCTATCCTCTATAATATCGTATCCTCTATCATATCCTATCCTCTATCCTATCCTCTCCTCTATCCTATCCTTTCCGCTATCCTATCCTATCCTCTATCCTAACCTATCCCCTTATCCTATCGTATCCTCTATCCTATCCTATCCTCTATCCTATCCTATCCCCTAACCTATCCTATCCTCTATCCTATCCTATCCTCTATCCTATCCTATCCTCTATCCTATCCTATCCTCTATCCTATCCTATCCTCTTTCCTATGCTATCCTCAATCCTACCCTATCCAATCCTATAACCTATACTCTATCCTATCCTAACCTCTATCCTATCCTATCCTCTATCCTATCCTATCCTCTATCCTATCCTATCCTCTATCCCATCCTATTCTCTATCCTATCCAATCCTATATAGTATCCTCTATCCTATCCTATCCTCTATCCTATCCTATCCTATATCCTATCCTATCCTCTATCCTATCCTATCCTCTATCCTATCCTATCCTCTATCCTAACCGATCCTCTATCCTATCCTATCCTCTATAATATCGTATCCTCTATCATATCCTATCCTCTTTCCTATAATATCATCTATCTTATCTTATTCTCTATCCTATCCTATCCTCTATCCTATCCTATCCTCTATCCCAACCTATTCTCTATCCAATCCTATCCTATCCTGTATCCTATCCTATCCTCTATCCTATCCTATCCTATCCTATCCTATCCTATCCTCTATCCTATCCTATCCTCTATCCTATCCTATCCTCTATCCGATCCTATTCTCTATCCAATCCTATACTATCCTCTATCGTATCCTATTCTCTATACTATCCAATCCGATATCGTATCCTCTATCCTATCCTATCCTCTATCCTATCCTATCCTGTATCCTATCCTATCCTCTATCCTATCCTATCCTTTATCCTATCCTATCCTCTATCCTATCCTATCCTCTATCCTATCCAATCCTATATCGTATCCTCTATCCTATCCTATCCTGTATCCTATCCTATCCTGTATCCTATCCTGTATCCTATCCTATCCTGTATCCTATCCTGTATCCTATCCTTTCCTCTATACTATCCTATCCTCTATCCCATCCTATTCTCTATCCTATCCAATCCTATATAGTATCCTCTATCCTATCCTATCCTCTATCCTATCCTATCCTATATCCTATCCTATCCTCTATCCTATCCTATCCTCTATCCTATCCTATCCTCTATCCTATCCTATCCTGTATCCTATCCTATCCTCTATCCTATCCTATCCTATCCTATCCTCTATCCGATCCTATCCTATATCCTATCCTATCCTCTATCCTATCCTATCCTCTTATCCTATCCTATCCTCTATCCTATCCTATCCTCTATCCTATCCAATCCTCTATCCTATCCGATCCTCTATCCTATCCGATCGGCTATAATATCGTATCCTCTATCATATCCTATCCTCTTTCCTATCATATCATCTATCCTATCCTATTCTCTATCCTATCCTATACTCTATCCTATGCTATCCTCTATCCCATCCTATTCTCTACCCAATCCTATCCTATCCACTATCGTATCCTATTCTCTATCCTATCCAATCCTATATCGTATCCTCTATCCTATCCTATCCTGTATCCTATCCTGTATCCTATCCTATCCTGTATCCTATCCTGTATCCTATCCTATCCTCTATCCTATCCTATCCTCTATCCTATCCTATCCTCTATCCTATCCTATCCTCTATCCTATGCTATCCTGTATCCTATCCTATCCTCTATCCTATCCTATCCTCTATCCTATCCTATCCCCTAACCTATCCTATCCTCTATCCTATCCTATCCTCTATCGTAACCTCTATGCTATCCTATCCTCTATCCTATCGTATCCTGTATCCTATCCTATCCTCTATCCTATCCTATCCTCTATCCTATCCTATCCTCTATCCTATCCTATCCTGTATCCTATCCTATTCTCTATCCTATCCTATCCTCTATCCTATCCTATCCACTATCGTCTCCTATCTTCTATCCTATCCAATCCCCTATCCTATCCTCTATCCTGTCCTCTACCCTATCCTATCCTCTATCCTATCCTATCGTCTATCCTATCCTATCCTCTATCCTATCCGATCCTCTATCCTATCCTATCGTCTATAATATCGTATCCTCTATCATATCCTATTCTCTTTCCTATAATATCATCTATCCTATCCTATTCTCTATCCTATCCTATCCTCTATCCTATCCTATCCTCTATCCCATCCTATTCTCTATCCAACCCTATACTATCCTCTATCGTATCCTATTCTCTATCCTATCCAATCGTATATCGTATCCTCTATCCTATCCTATCCTCTATCCTATCCTATCCAATCCTCTATCCTATCCTATCCTCTATCCTATCCTATCCTTTATCCTATTCTATACTCTATCCTATCCTCTCCTCTATCCTATCCTATCCTCTATCCTATCCTATCCTCTATCCTATCCTATCCTCTATCCTATCCTATCCTGTATCCTATCCTATCCTCTATCCTATCCTATCCATTATCCTATCCTATCCTCTATCCTATCCTATCCTCTATCCTATCCTTTCCGCTATCCTATCCTATCCTCTATCCTAACCTATCCTCTTATCCTATCCTATCCTCTATCCTATCCTATCCTCTATCCTATCCTATCCCCTAACCTATCCTATCCTCTATCCTATCCTATCCTCTATCCTATCCTATCCTCTTTCCTATCCTATCCTCAATCCTACCCTATCCAATCCTATAACCTATACTCTATCCTATCCTATCCTCTATCCTATCCTATCCTCTATCCTATCCTATCCTCTATCCTATCCTATCCTCTATCCTATCCTATCCTCTATCCTATCCTATCCTCTATCCTATCCGATCCTCTATCCTATCCTATCCTCTATAATATCGTATCCTCTATCATATCCTATTCTCTTTTCTATAATATCATCTATCCTATCCCATTCTCTATCCTATCCTATCCTCTACCCTATCCAATCCTCTATCCCATCCTATTCTCTATCCAATCCTATCCTATCCTCTATCGTATCCTATTCTCTATCCTATCCAATCCTATTTCGTATCTTCTATCCTATCCGATCCTCTATCCTATCCTATCCTCTATCCTATCCTATCCTCTATCCTATCCTATCCTCTATCCTAACCGATCCTCTATCCTATCCTATCCTCTATCCTATCCTATCCTCTATCCTATCCTATCCTGTATCCTATCCTATCCTCTATCCTATCCTATCCTTTATCCTATCCTATCCTCTATCCTATCCTATCCTTTCCGCTATCCTATCCTTTCCGCTATCCTATCCTATCCTTTATCCTATCCTATCCTCTTATCCAATCCTATCGTCTATCCTATCCTATCCTCTATCCTATCCTATCCCCTAACCTATCCTATCCTCTATCCTATCCTATCCTCTATCCTATCCTATCCTCTATCCTATCCTATCCTCTATAATATCGTATCCTCTATCATATCCTATTCTCTTTTCTATAATATCATCTATCCTATCCCATTCTCTATCCTATCCTATCCTCTACCCTATCCAATCCTCTATCCCATCCTATTCTCTATCCAATCCTATCCTATCCTCTATCGTATCCTATTCTCTATCCTATCCAATCCTATATCGTATCCTCTATCCTATCCTATCCTCTATCCTATCCTATCCTCTATCCTATCCTATCCTCTATCCTATCCGATCCTCTATCCTATCCTATCCTCTATAATATCGTATCCTCTATCATATCCTATTCTCTTTTCTATAATATCATCTATCCTATCCCATTCTCTATCCTATCCTATCCTCTACCCTATCCAATCCTCTATCCCATCCTATTCTCTATCCAATCCTATCCTATCCTCTATCGTATCCTATTCTCTATCCTATCCAATCCTATATCGTATCTTCTATCCTATCCGATCCTCTATCCTATCCTATCCTCTATCCTATCCTATCCTCTATCCTATCCTATCCTCTATCCTAACCGATCCTCTATCCTATCCTATCCTCTATCCTATCCTATCCTCTATCCTATCCTATCCTGTATCCTATCCTATCCTCTATCCTATCCTATCCTTTATCCTATCCTATCCTCTATCCTATCCTATCCTTTCCGCTATCCTATCCTTTCCGCTATCCTATCCTATCCTTTATCCTATCCTATCCTCTTATCCAATCCTATCGTCTATCCTATCCTATCCTCTATCCTATCCTATCCCCTAACCTATCCTATCCTCTATCCTATCCTATCCTCTATCCTATCCTATCCTCTATCCTATCCTATCCTCTATAATATCGTATCCTCTATCATATCCTATCCTCTATCCTATCCTCTCCTCTATCCTATCCTATCCTCTATCCTATCCTATCCTCTATCCCATCCTATTCTCTATCCTATCCAATCCTATATAGTATCCTCTATCCTATCCTATCCTCTATCCTATCCTATCCTATATCCTATCCTATCCTCTATCCTATCCTATCCTCTATCCTATCCTTTCCTCTATACTATCCTATCCTCTATCCTATCCTATCCTCTATCCTATCCTATCCTCTATCCTAACCGATCCTCTATCCTATCCTATCCTCTATAATATCGTATCCTCTATCATATCCTATCCTCTTTCCTATAATATCATCTATCTTATCTTATTCTCTATCCTATCCTATCCTCTATCCTATCCTATCCTCTATCCCAACCTATTCTCTATCCAATCCTATCCTATCCTGTATCCTATCCTATCCTCTATCCTATCCTATCCTATCCTATCCTATCCTATCCTCTATCCTATCCTATCCTCTATCCTATCCTATCCTCTATCCGATCCTATTCTCTATCCAATCCTATACTATCCTCTATCGTATCCTATTCTCTATACTATCCAATCCGATATCGTATCCTCTATCCTATCCTATCCTCTATCCTATCCTATCCTGTATCCTATCCTATCCTCTATCCTATCCTATCCTTTATCCTATCCTATCCTCTATCCTATCCTATCCTCTATCCTATCCAATCCTATATCGTATCCTCTATCCTATCCTATCCTGTATCCTATCCTATCCTGTATCCTATCCTGTATCCTATCCTATCCTGTATCCTATCCTGTATCCTATCCTTTCCTCTATACTATCCTATCCTCTATCCCATCCTATTCTCTATCCTATCCAATCCTATATAGTATCCTCTATCCTATCCTATCCTCTATCCTATCCTATCCTATATCCTATCCTATCCTCTATCCTATCCTATCCTCTATCCTATCCTATCCTCTATCCTATCCTATCCTGTATCCTATCCTATCCTCTATCCTATCCTATCCTATCCTATCCTCTATCCGATCCTATCCTATATCCTATCCTATCCTCTATCCTATCCTATCCTCTTATCCTATCCTATCCTCTATCCTATCCTATCCTCTATCCTATCCAATCCTCTATCCTATCCGATCCTCTATCCTATCCGATCGGCTATAATATCGTATCCTCTATCATATCCTATCCTCTTTCCTATCATATCATCTATCCTATCCTATTCTCTATCCTATCCTATACTCTATCCTATGCTATCCTCTATCCCATCCTATTCTCTACCCAATCCTATCCTATCCACTATCGTATCCTATTCTCTATCCTATCCAATCCTATATCGTATCCTCTATCCTATCCTATCCTGTATCCTATCCTGTATCCTATCCTATCCTGTATCCTATCCTGTATCCTATCCTATCCTCTATCCTATCCTATCCTCTATCCTATCCTATCCTCTATCCTATCCTATCCTCTATCCTATGCTATCCTGTATCCTATCCTATCCTCTATCCTATCCTATCCTCTATCCTATCCTATCCCCTAACCTATCCTATCCTCTATCCTATCCTATCCTCTATCGTAACCTCTATGCTATCCTATCCTCTATCCTATCGTATCCTGTATCCTATCCTATCCTCTATCCTATCCTATCCTCTATCCTATCCTATCCTCTATCCTATCCTATCCTGTATCCTATCCTATTCTCTATCCTATCCTATCCTCTATCCTATCCTATCCACTATCGTCTCCTATCTTCTATCCTATCCAATCCCCTATCCTATCCTCTATCCTGTCCTCTACCCTATCCTATCCTCTATCCTATCCTATCGTCTATCCTATCCTATCCTCTATCCTATCCGATCCTCTATCCTATCCTATCGTCTATAATATCGTATCCTCTATCATATCCTATTCTCTTTCCTATAATATCATCTATCCTATCCTATTCTCTATCCTATCCTATCCTCTATCCTATCCTATCCTCTATCCCATCCTATTCTCTATCCAACCCTATACTATCCTCTATCGTATCCTATTCTCTATCCTATCCAATCGTATATCGTATCCTCTATCCTATCCTATCCTCTATCCTATCCTATCCAATCCTCTATCCTATCCTATCCTCTATCCTATCCTATCCTTTATCCTATTCTATACTCTATCCTATCCTCTCCTCTATCCTATCCTATCCTCTATCCTATCCTATCCTCTATCCTATCCTATCCTCTATCCTATCCTATCCTGTATCCTATCCTATCCTCTATCCTATCCTATCCATTATCCTATCCTATCCTCTATCCTATCCTATCCTCTATCCTATCCTTTCCGCTATCCTATCCTATCCTCTATCCTAACCTATCCTCTTATCCTATCCTATCCTCTATCCTATCCTATCCTCTATCCTATCCTATCCCCTAACCTATCCTATCCTCTATCCTATCCTATCCTCTATCCTATCCTATCCTCTTTCCTATCCTATCCTCAATCCTACCCTATCCAATCCTATAACCTATACTCTATCCTATCCTATCCTCTATCCTATCCTATCCTCTATCCTATCCTATCCTCTATCCTATCCTATCCTCTATCCTATCCTATCCTCTATCCTATCCTATCCTCTATCCTATCCGATCCTCTATCCTATCCTATCCTCTATAATATCGTATCCTCTATCATATCCTATTCTCTTTTCTATAATATCATCTATCCTATCCCATTCTCTATCCTATCCTATCCTCTACCCTATCCAATCCTCTATCCCATCCTATTCTCTATCCAATCCTATCCTATCCTCTATCGTATCCTATTCTCTATCCTATCCAATCCTATTTCGTATCTTCTATCCTATCCGATCCTCTATCCTATCCTATCCTCTATCCTATCCTATCCTCTATCCTATCCTATCCTCTATCCTAACCGATCCTCTATCCTATCCTATCCTCTATCCTATCCTATCCTCTATCCTATCCTATCCTGTATCCTATCCTATCCTCTATCCTATCCTATCCTTTATCCTATCCTATCCTCTATCCTATCCTATCCTTTCCGCTATCCTATCCTTTCCGCTATCCTATCCTATCCTTTATCCTATCCTATCCTCTTATCCAATCCTATCGTCTATCCTATCCTATCCTCTATCCTATCCTATCCCCTAACCTATCCTATCCTCTATCCTATCCTATCCTCTATCCTATCCTATCCTCTATCCTATCCTATCCTCTATAATATCGTATCCTCTATCATATCCTATCCTCTATCCTATCCTCTCCTCTATCCTATCCTATCCTCTATCCTATCCTATCCTCTATCCCATCCTATTCTCTATCCTATCCAATCCTATATAGTATCCTCTATCCTATCCTATCCTCTATCCTATCCTATCCTATATCCTATCCTATCCTCTATCCTATCCTATCCTCTATCCTATCCTTTCCTCTATACTATCCTATCCTCTATCCCATCCTATTCTCTATCCTATCCAATCCTATATAGTATCCTCTATCCTATCCTATCCTCTATCCTATCCTATCCTATATCCTATCCTATCCTCTATCCTATCCTATCCTCTATCCTATCCTATCCTCTATCCTAACCGATCCTCTATCCTATCCTATCCTCTATAATATCGTATCCTCTATCATATCCTATCCTCTTTCCTATAATATCATCTATCTTATCCTATTCTCTATCCTATCCTATCCTCTATCCTATCCTATCCTCTATCCTATCCTATCCTCTATCCTATCCTATCCTCTATCCTATCCGATCCTCTATCCTATCCTATCCTCTATAATATCGTATCCTCTATCATATCCTATTCTCTTTTCTATAATATCATCTATCCTATCCCATTCTCTATCCTATCCTATCCTCTACCCTATCCAATCCTCTATCCCATCCTATTCTCTATCCAATCCTATCCTATCCTCTATCGTATCCTATTCTCTATCCTATCCAATCCTATATCGTATCCTCTATCCTATCCTATCCTCTATCCTATCCTATCCTCTATCCTATCCTATCCTCTATCCTATCCGATCCTCTATCCTATCCTATCCTCTATAATATCGTATCCTCTATCATATCCTATTCTCTTTTCTATAATATCATCTATCCTATCCCATTCTCTATCCTATCCTATCCTCTACCCTATCCAATCCTCTATCCCATCCTATTCTCTATCCAATCCTATCCTATCCTCTATCGTATCCTATTCTCTATCCTATCCAATCCTATATCGTATCTTCTATCCTATCCGATCCTCTATCCTATCCTATCCTCTATCCTATCCTATCCTCTATCCTATCCTATCCTCTATCCTAACCGATCCTCTATCCTATCCTATCCTCTATCCTATCCTATCCTCTATCCTATCCTATCCTGTATCCTATCCTATCCTCTATCCTATCCTATCCTTTATCCTATCCTATCCTCTATCCTATCCTATCCTTTCCGCTATCCTATCCTTTCCGCTATCCTATCCTATCCTTTATCCTATCCTATCCTCTTATCCAATCCTATCGTCTATCCTATCCTATCCTCTATCCTATCCTATCCCCTAACCTATCCTATCCTCTATCCTATCCTATCCTCTATCCTATCCTATCCTCTATCCTATCCTATCCTCTATAATATCGTATCCTCTATCATATCCTATCCTCTATCCTATCCTCTCCTCTATCCTATCCTATCCTCTATCCTATCCTATCCTCTATCCCATCCTATTCTCTATCCTATCCAATCCTATATAGTATCCTCTATCCTATCCTATCCTCTATCCTATCCTATCCTATATCCTATCCTATCCTCTATCCTATCCTATCCTCTATCCTATCCTTTCCTCTATACTATCCTATCCTCTATCCCATCCTATTCTCTATCCTATCCAATCCTATATAGTATCCTCTATCCTATCCTATCCTCTATCCTATCCTATCCTATATCCTATCCTATCCTCTATCCTATCCTATCCTCTATCCTATCCTATCCTCTATCCTAACCGATCCTCTATCCTATCCTATCCTCTATAATATCGCATCCTCTATCATATCCTATCCTCTTTCCTATAATATCATCTATCTTATCCTATTCTCTATCCTATCCTATCCTCTATCCTATCCTATCCTCTATCCTATCCTATCCTCTATCCTATCCTATCCTCTATCCTATCCGATCCTCTATCCTATCCTATCCTCTATAATATCGTATCCTCTATCATATCCTATTCTCTTTTCTATAATATCATCTATCCTATCCCATTCTCTATCCTATCCTATCCTCTACCCTATCCAATCCTCTATCCCATCCTATTCTCTATCCAATCCTATCCTATCCTCTATCGTATCCTATTCTCTATCCTATCCAATCCTATATCGTATCTTCTATCCTATCCGATCCTCTATCCTATCCTATCCTCTATCCTATCCTATCCTCTATCCTATCCTATCCTCTATCCTAACCGATCCTCTATCCTATCCTATCCTCTATCCTATCCTATCCTCTATCCTATCCTATCCTGTATCCTATCCTATCCTCTATCCTATCCTATCCTTTATCCTATCCTATCCTCTATCCTATCCTATCCTTTCCGCTATCCTATCCTTTCCGCTATCCTATCCTATCCTTTATCCTATCCTATCCTCTTATCCAATCCTATCGTCTATCCTATCCTATCCTCTATCCTATCCTATCCCCTAACCTATCCTATCCTCTATCCTATCCTATCCTCTATCCTATCCTATCCTCTATCCTATCCTATCCTCTATAATATCGTATCCTCTATCATATCCTATCCTCTATCCTATCCTCTCCTCTATCCTATCCTTTCCGCTATCCTATCCTATCCTCTATCCTAACCTATCCCCTTATCCTATCGTATCCTCTATCCTATCCTATCCTCTATCCTATCCTATCCCCTAACCTATCCTATCCTCTATCCTATCCTATCCTCTATCCTATCCTATCCTCTATCCTATCCTATCCTCTTTCCTATGCTATCCTCAATCCTACCCTATCCAATCCTATAACCTATACTCTATCCTATCCTAACCTCTATCCTATCCTATCCTCTATCCTATCCTATCCTCTATCCTATCCTATCTTCTATCCCATCCTATTCTCTATCCTATCCAATCCTATATAGTATCCTCTATCCTATCCTATCCTCTATCCTATCCTATCCTATATCCTATCCTATCCTCTATCCTATCCTATCCTCTATCCTATCCTATCCTCTATCCTAACCGATCCTCTATCCTATCCTATCCTCTATAATATCGTATCCTCTATCATATCCTATCCTCTTTCCTATAATATCATCTATCTTATCTTATTCTCTATCCTATCCTATACTCTATCCTATCCTATCCTCTATCCCAACCTATTCTCTATCCAATCCTATCCTATCCTGTATCCTATCCTATCCTCTATCCTATCCTATCCTATCCTATCCTATCCTATCCTATCCTCTATCCTATCCTATCCTCTATCCTATCCTATCCTCTATCCGATCCTATTCTCTATCCAATCCTATACTATCCTCTATCGTATCCTATTCTCTATACTATCCAATCCGATATCGTATCCTCTATCCTATCCTATCCTCTATCCTATCCTATCCTGTATCCTATCCTATCCTCTATCCTATCCTATCCTTTATCCTATCCTATCCTCTATCCTATCCTATCCTCTATCCTATCCTTTCCGCTATCCTATCCTATCCTTTATCCTATCCTATCCTCTTATCCAATCCTATCGTCTATCCTATCCTATCCTCTATCCTATCCTATGACCTAACCTATCCTATCCCCTATCCTATCCTATCCTCTATCCTATCCTATCCTCTTTCCTATCCTATCCTCAATCCTACCCTATCCTCTGTCGTATCCTATCCTCTACCCTATCCAATCCTATAACCTATACTCTATCCTATTCTCTATCCTATCCTATCCTCTATCCTATCCTATCCTCTATCCTATCCTATCCTCTATCCTATCCGATCCTCTATCCTATCCTATCCTCTATAATATCGTATCCTCTATCATATCCTATTCTCTTTCCTATAATATCATCTATCCTATCCTATTCTCTATCCGATCCTATCCTCTATCCTATCCTATCCTCTATCCTGTCCTATCCTCTATCCTATCCTATCCTATCCTCTATCCTATCCTTTCCTCTATACTATCCTATCCTCTATCCCATCCTATTCTCTATCCTATCCAATCCTATATAGTATCCTCTATCCTATCCTATCCTCTATCCTATCCGATCCTCTATCCTATCCTATCCTCTATCCCATCCTATTCTCTATCCAATCCTATCGTATCCTCTATCGTATCCTATTCTCTATCCTATCCTATCCTATCCTCTATCGTATACTATCCTCTATAATATCGTATCCTCTGTCATATCCTATCCTCTTTCCTATAATATCATCTATCCTATCCTATCCTCTATCCTATCCTATCCTCTATCCTATCCTATCCTCTATCCTATCCTATCCTCTATCCTATCCTATCCTCTATCCGATCCTATTCTCTATCCAAACCTATACTATCCTCTATCGTATCCTATTCTCTATCCTATCCAATCGTATATCGTATCCTCTATCCTATCCTATCCTCTATCCTATCCTATCCTCTATCCTGTCCTATCCTCTATCCTATCCTATCCTATCCTCTATCCTATCCTTTCCTCTATACTATCCTATCCTCTATCCCATCCTATTCTCTATCCTATCCAATCCTATATAGTATCCTCTATCCTATCCTATCCTCTATCCTATCCTATCCTATATCCTATTCTATCCTCTATCCTATCCTATCCTCTATCCTATCCTATCCTCTATCCTAACCGATCCTCTATCCTATCCTATCCTCTATAATATCGTATCCTCTATCATATCCTATCCTCTTTCCTATAATATCATCTATCTTATCCTATTCTCTATCCTATCCTATCCTCTATCCTATCCTATCCTCTATCCCAACCTATTCTCTATCCAATCCTATCCTATCCTGTATCCTATCCTATCCTCTATCCTATCCTATCCTATCCTATCCTCTATCCTATCCTATCCTCTATCCTATCCTATCCTCTATCCGATCCTATTCTCTATCCAATCCTATACTATCCTCTATCGTATCCTATTCTCTATACTATCCAATCCGATATCGTATCCTCTATCCTATCCTATCCTTTATCCTATCCGATCCTCTTATCCAATCCTATCGTCTATCCTATCCTATCCTCTATCCTATCCTATCCCCTAACCTATCCTATCCTCTATCCTATCCTATCCTCTATCCTATCCTATCCTCTTTCCTATCCTATCCTCAATCCTACCCTATCCTCTGTCGTATCCTATCCTCTACCCTATCCAATCCTATAACCTATACTCTATCCTATTCTCTATCCTATCCTATCCTCTATCCTATCCTATCCTCTATCCTATCCTATCCTCTATCCTATCCGATCCTCTATCCTATCCTATCCTCTATAATATCGTATCCTCTATCATATCCTATTCTCTTTCCTATAATATCATCTATCCTATCCTATTCTCTATCCGATCCTATCCTCTATCCTATCCTTTCCTCTATCCTATCCTATCCTATATCCTATCCTATACTCTATCCTATCCTATCCTCTATCCTATCCTATCCTCTATCCTATCCTATCCTGTATCCTATCCTATCCTCTATCCTATCCTATCCTATCCTATCCTCTATCCGATCCTATCCTATATCCTATCCTATCCTCTATCCTATCCTATCCTCTTATCCTATCCTATCCTCTATCCTATCCTATCCTCTATCCTATCCAATCCTCTATCCTATCCGATCCTCTATCCCATCCGATCGGCTATAATATCGTATCCTCTATCATATCCTATCCTCTTTCCTATCATATCATCTATCCTATCCTATTCTCTATCCTATCCTATACTCTATCCTATGCTATCCTCTATCCCATCCTATTCTCTATCCAATCCTATCCTATCCACTATCGTATCGTATTCTCTATCCTATCCAATCCTATATCGTATCCTCTATCCTATCCTATCCTGTATCCTATCCTGTATCCTATCCTATCCTGTATCCTATCCTGTATCCTATCCTATCCTCTATCCTATCCTATCCTCTATCCTATCCTATCCTCTATCCTATCCTATCCTCTATCCTATGCTATCCTGTATCCTATCCTATCCTCTATCCTATCCTATCCTCTATCCTATCCTATCCTCTATCCTATCCCATCCTCTATCATATCTTATCCTCTATACTATCCTATTCTCTATCCCATCCTATTCTCTATCCAATCCTATTCTATCCACTATCCTATCCTATCCTCTATCGTAACCTCTATGCTATCCTATCCTCTATCCTATCGTATCCTGTATCCTATCCTATCCTCTATCCTATCCTATCCTCTATCCTATCCTATCCTCTACCCTATCCTATCCTGTATCCTATCCTATCCTCTATCCTATCCTATCCTATCCTCTATCCGATCCTATCCTATATCCTATCCTATCCTCTATCCTATCCTATCCTCTTATCCTATCCTATCCTCTATCCTATCCTATCCTCTATCCTATCCTATCCTCTATCCTATCCTATCCTCTATCCTATCCGATCCTCTATCCTATCCGATCCTCTATAATATCGTATCCTCTATCATATCCTATCCTCTTTCCTATCATATCATCTATCCTATCCTATTCTCTATCCTATCCTATACTCTATCCTATGCTATCCTCTATCCCATCCTATTCTCTATCCAATCCTATCCTATCCACTATCGTATCCTATTCTCTATCCTATCCAATCCTATATCGTATCCTCTATCCTATCCTATCCTGTATCCTATCCTATCCTGTATCCTATCCTGTATCCTATGCTATCCTCTATCCTATCCTATCCTCTTTCCTATCCTATCCTCAATCCTACCCTATCCTCTGTCGTATCCTATCCTCTACCCTATCCAATCCTATAACCTATACTCTATCCTATCCTATTCTCTATCCTATCCTATCCTCTATCCTATCCTATCCACTATCGTCTCCTATCTTCTATCCTATCCAATCCCCTATCCTATCCTCTATCCTATCCTATCCTGTATCCTATCCTATCCTCTATCCTATCCTATCCTCTATCCTATCCTATCCTCTATCCTATCCTATCCTCTATCCTATCCGATCCTCTATCCTATCCTATCCTCTATAATATCCTATCCTCTATCCTATCCTATCCTGTATCCTATCCAATCCTCTATCCTATCCTATCCTCTATCCTATCCTATCCTTTATCCTATCCTATACTCTATCCTATCCTATCCTCTTTCCTATCCTATCCTCAATCCTACCCTATCCAATCCTATAACCTATACTCTATCCTATCCTATCCTCTATCCTATCCTATCCTCTATCCTATCCAATCCTCTATCCTATCCGATCCTCTATCCCATCCGATCGGCTATAATATCGTATCCTCTATCATATCCTATCCTCTTTCCTATCATATCATCTATCCTATCCTATTCTCTATCCTATCCTATACTCTATCCTATGCTATCCTCTATCCCATCCTATTCTCTATCCAATCCTATCCTATCCACTATCGTATCGTATTCTCTATCCTATCCAATCCTATATCGTATCCTCTATCCTATCCTATCCTGTATCCTATCCTGTATCCTATCCTATCCTGTATCCTATCCTGTATCCTATCCTATCCTCTATCCTATCCTATCCTCTATCCTATCCTATCCTCTATCCTATCCTATCCTCTATCCTATGCTATCCTGTATCCTATCCTATCCTCTATCCTATCCTATCCTCTATCCTATCCTATCCTCTATCCTATCCCATCCTCTATCATATCTTATCCTCTATACTATCCTATTCTCTATCCCATCCTATTCTCTATCCAATCCTATTCTATCCACTATCCTATCCTATCCTCTATCGTAACCTCTATGCTATCCTATCCTCTATCCTATCGTATCCTGTATCCTATCCTATCCTCTATCCTATCCTATCCTCTATCCTATCCTATCCTCTACCCTATCCTATCCTGTATCCTATCCTATCCTCTATCCTATCCTATCCTATCCTCTATCCGATCCTATCCTATATCCTATCCTATCCTCTATCCTATCCTATCCTCTTATCCTATCCTATCCTCTATCCTATCCTATCCTCTATCCTATCCTATCCTCTATCCTATCCTATCCTCTATCCTATCCGATCCTCTATCCTATCCGATCCTCTATAATATCGTATCCTCCATCATATCCTATCCTCTTTCCTATCATATCATCTATCCTATCCTATTCTCTATCCTATCCTATACTCTATCCTATGCTATCCTCTATCCCATCCTATTCTCTATCCAATCCTATCCTATCCACTATCGTATCCTATTCTCTATCCTATCCAATCCTATATCGTATCCTCTATCCTATCCTATCCTGTATCCTATCCTATCCTGTATCCTATCCTGTATCCTATGCTATCCTCTATCCTATCCTATCCTCTTTCCTATCCTATCCTCAATCCTACCCTATCCTCTGTCGTATCCTATCCTCTACCCTATCCAATCCTATAACCTATACTCTATCCTATCCTATTCTCTATCCTATCCTATCCTCTATCCTATCCTATCCACTATCGTCTCCTATCTTCTATCCTATCCAATCCCCTATCCTATCCTCTATCCTATCCTATCCTGTATCCTATCCTATCCTCTATCCTATCCTATCCTCTATCCTATCCTATCCTCTATCCTATCCGATCCTCTATCCTATCCTATCCTCTATAATATCCTATCCTCTATCCTATCCTATCCTGTATCCTATCCAATCCTCTATCCTATCCTATCCTCTATCCTATCCTATCCTTTATCCTATCCTATACTCTATCCTATCCTATCCTCTTTCCTATCCTATCCTCAATCCTACCCTATCCAATCCTATAACCTATACTCGATCCTATCCTATCCTCTATCCTATCCTATCCTCTATCCTATCCTATCCTCTATCCTATCCTATCCTCTATCCTATCCTATCCTCTATCCTATCCTATCCTCTATCCTATCCTATCCTCTATCCTATCCGATCCTCTATCCTATCCTATCCTCTATAATATCGTATCCTCTATCATATCCTATTCTCTTTTCTATAATATCATCTATCCTATCCCATTCTCTATCCTATCCTATCCTCTACCCTATCCAATCCTCTATCCCATCCTATTCTCTATCCAATCCTATCCTATCCTCTATCGTATCCTATTCTCTATCCTATCCAATCCTATATCGTATCTTCTATCCTATCCGATCGTCTATCCTATCCTATCCTCTATCCTATCCTATCCTCTATCCTATCCTATCCTCTATACTAACCGATCCTCTATCCTATCCTATCCTCTATAATATCGTATCCTGTATCATATCCTATCCTCTTTCCTATCATATAATCTATCCTATCCTATTCTCTATCCTATCCTATCCTCTATCCTATCCTCTCCTCTATCCCATCCTATTCTCTATCCAATCCTATCCTATCCTGTTTCCTATCCTATCCTCTATCCTATCCTATCCTATCCTATCCTCTATCCTATCCTATCCTCTATCCTATCCGATCCTCTTATCCTATCCTATCCTCTATCCTATCCTATCCTCTATCCTATCCTATCCCCTAACCTATCCTATCCTCTATCCTATCCTATCCTCTATCCTATCCTATCCTCTTTCCTATCCTATCCTCAATCCTACCCTATCCTCTGTCGTATCCTATCCTCTACCCTATCCAATCCTATAACCTATACTCTATCCTATCCTATTCTCTATCCTATCCTATCCTCTATCCTATCCTATCCACTATCGTCTCCTATCTTCTATCCTATCCAATCCCCTATCCTATCCTCTATCCTGTCCTCTACCCTATCCTCTCCTCTATCCTATCCTATCCTCTATCCTATCCTATCCTCTATCCTATCCTATCCTCTATCCTATCCTATCCTGTATCCTATCCTATCCTCTATCCTAACCTATCCTCTTATCCTATCGTATCCTCTATCCTATCCTATCCTCTATCCTATCCTATCCCCTAACCTATCCTATCCTCTATCCTATCCTATCCTCTATCCTATCCTATCCTCTTTCCTATCCTATCCTCAATCCTACCCTATACAATCCTATAACCTATACTCTATCCTATCCTATCCTCTATCCTATCCTATCCTCTATCCTATCCTATCCTCTATCCTATCCTATCCTCTATCCTATCCTATCCTCTATCCTATCCTATCCACTATCGTCTCCTATCTTCTATCCTATCCAATCCCCTATCATATCCTCTATCCTGTCCTCTACCCTATCCTATCCTCTATCCTATCCTATCCTCTATCCTATCCTATCCTCTATCCTATCCTATCCTGTATCCTATCCAATCCTCTATCCTATCCTATCCTCTATCCTATCCTATCCTTTATCCTATCCTATACTCTATCCTATCCTCTCCTCTATCCTATCCTATCCTCTATCCTATCCTATCCTCTATCCTATCCTATCCTCTATCCTATCCTATCCTGTATCCTATCCTATCCTCTATCCTAACCTATCCTCTTATCCTATCGTATCCTCTATCCTATCCTATCCTCTATCCTATCCTATCCCCTAACCTATCCTATCCTCTATCCTATCCTATCCTCTATCCTATCCTATCCTCTTTCCTATCCTATCCTCAATCCTACCCTATACAATCCTATAACCTATACTCTATCCTATCCTATCCTCTATCCTATCCTATCCTCTATCCTATCCTATCCTCTATCCTATCCTATCCTCTATCCTATCCTATCCTCTATCCTATCCTATCCTCTATCCTATCCTATCCTCTATCCTATCCTATCCACTATCGTCTCCTATCTTCTATCCTATCCAATCCCCTATCATATCCTCTATCCTGTCCTCTACCCTATCCTATCCTCTATCCTATCCTATCCTCTATCCTATCCTATCCTCTATCCTATCCGATCCTCTATCCTATCCTATCCTCTATAATATCGTATCCTCTATCATATCCTATTCTCTTTCCTATAATATCATCTATCCTATCCTATTCTCTATCCTATCCTATCCTCTATCCTATCCTATCCTCTATCCCATCCTATTCTCTATCCAACCCTATACTATCCTCTATCGTATCCTATTCTCTATCCTATCCAATCGTATATCGCATCCTCTATCCTATCCTATCCTCTATCCTATCCTATCCTGTATCCTATCCAATCCTCTATCCTATCCTATCCTCTATCCTATCCTATCCTTTATCCTATCCTATACTCTATCCTATCCTCTCCTCTATCCTATCCTATCCTCTATCCTATCCTATCCTCTATCCTATCCTATCCTGTATCCTATCCTATCCTCTATCCTATCCTATCCTTTATCCTATCCTATCCTCTATCCTATCCTATCCTCTATCCTATCCTTTCCGCTATCCTATCCTATCCTCTATCCTAACCTATCCTCTTATCCTATCCTATCCTCTATCCTATCCTATCCTCTATCCTATCCTATCCCCTAACCTATCCTATCCTCTATCCTATCCTATCCTCTATCCTATCCTATCCTCTTTCCTATCCTATCCTCAATCCTACCCTATCCAATCCTATAACCTATACTCTATCCTATCCTATCCTCTATCCTATCCTATCCTCTATCCTATCCTATCCTCTATCCTATCCTATCCTCTATCCTATCCTATCCTCTATCCTATCCGATCCTCTTTCCTATCCTATCCTCTATAATATCGTATCCTCTATCATATCCTATTCTCTTTTCTATAATATCATCTATCCTATCCCATTCTCTATCCTATCCTATCCTCTACCCTATCCTATCCTCTATCCGATCCTATTCTCTATCCAACCCTATACTATCCTCTATCGTATCCTATTCTCTATCCTATCCAATCGTATATCGTATCCTCTATCCTATCCTCTATCCTATCCTATCCTATCCTGTATCCTATCCTCTATCCTATCCTATCCTGTATCCTCTCCTATCCTCTATCCTATCCTATTCTCTATCCTATCCCCTTTATCCTATCCTATCCTCTATCCTATCCTATCCTCTATCCTATCCTTTCCGCTATCCTATCCTATCCTCTATCCTATCCGATCCTCTTATCCTATCCTATCCTCTATCCTATCCTATCCTCTACCCTATCCTATCCTCTATCCTATCTATCCTATCCTATCTCTCTATCCGATCTTCTAGCCGTTCCTGTATAAGATCGTATCCTCTATCATATCCTATCTCTTTCCTATAATATCATCTATCCTATCCTATTCTCTATCCTATCCTATCCTCTATCCTATCCGATCCTCTATCCCATCCTATTCTCTATCCAACACTATATTATCCTCTATCGTATCCTATTCTCTATCCTATCCAATCGTATATCGTATCCTCTATCCTATCCTATCCTCTATCCTATCCTATCCTATATCCTATCCAATCCTCTATCCTATCCTATCCTCTATCCTATCCTATCCTTTATCCTATCCTACTCTATCCTATCCTATCCTCTATCCCATCCTTTCCGCTATCCTATCCTATCCTCTATCCTATCCGATCCTCTTATCCTATCCTATCCTCTATCCTATCCTATCCTCTATCCTATCCTAGCCCGTAACCTATCCTATCCTCTATCCTATCCTATCCTCTATCCTATCCTATCCTCTTTCCTATCCTATCCTCAATCCTACCCTATCCTCTGTCGTATCCTATCCTCTACCCTATCCAATCCTATAACCTATACTCTATCCTATCCTATTCTCTATCCTATCCTATCCTCTATCCTATCCTATCCACTATCGTTTCCTATCTTCTATCCTATCCAATCCCCTATCCTATCCTCTATCCTGTCCTCTACCCTATCCTATCCTCTATCCTATCCTATCCTCTATAATATCGTATCCTCTATCATATCCTATTCTCTTTCCTATAATATCATCTATCCTATCCTATTCTCTATCCTATCCTATCCTCTATCCTATCCTATCCTCTATCCCATCCTATTCTCTATCCAACACTATATTATCCTCTATCGTATCCTATTCTCTATCCTATCCAATCGTATATCGCATCCTCTATCCTATCCTATCCTCTATCCTATCCTATCCTGTATCCTATCCAATCCTCTATCCTATCCTATCCTCTATCCTATCCTATCCTTTATCCTATCCTATACTGTATCCTATCCTCTCCTCTATCCTATCCTATCCTCTATCCTATCCTATCCTCTATCCTATCCTATCCTCTATCCTATCCTATCCTGTATCCTATCCTATCCTCTATCCTATCCTATCCTTTATCCTATCCTATCCTCTATCCTATCCTATCCTCTATCCTATCCTTTCCGCTATCCTATCCTATCCTCTATCCTAACCTATCCTCTTATCCTATCCTATCCTCTATCCTATCCTATCCTCTATCCTATCCTATCCCCTAACCTATCCTATCCTCTATCCTATCCTATCCTCTATCCTATCCTATCCTCTTTCCTATCCTATCCTCAATCCTACCCTATCCAATCCTATAACCTATACTCTATCCTATCCTATCCTCTATCCTATCCTATCCTCTATCCTATCCTATCCTCTATCCTATCCTATCCTCTATCCTATCCTATCCTATCCTCTATCCTATCCTATCCTGTATCCTATCCTATCCTCTATCCTATCCTATCCTCTATCCTATCCTACCCTTTATCCTATCCTATCCTCTATCCTATCCTATCCTCTATCCTATCCTTTCCGCTATCCTATCCTATCCTCTATCCTATCCGATCCTCTTAACCTATCCTATCCTCTATCCTATCCTATCCTCTATCCTATCCTATCCCCTAACCTATCCTATCCTCTATCCTATCCTATCCTCTATCCTATCCTATCCTCTTTCCTATCCTATCCTCAATCCTACCCTATCCTCTGTCGTATCCTATCCTCTACCCTATCCAATCCTATAACCTATACTCTATCCTATCCTATTCTCTATCCTATCCTATCCTCTATCCTATCCTATCCACTATCGTCTCCTATCTTCTATCCTATCCAATCCCCTATCCTATCCTCTATCCTGTCCTCTACCCTATCCTATCCTCTATCCTATCCTATCCTCTATCCTATCCTATCCTCTATCCTATCCGATCCTCTATCCTATCCTATCCTCTATAATATCGTATCCTCTATCATATCCTATTCTCTTTCCTATAATATCATCTATCCTATCCTATTCTCTATCCTATCCTATCCTCTATCCTATCCTATCCTCTATCCCATCCTATTCTCTATCCAACACTATATTATCCTCTATCGTATCCTATTCTCTATCCTATCCAATCGTATATCGTATCCTCTATCCTATCCTATCCTCTATCCTATCCTATCCTGTATCCTATCCAATCCTCTATCCTAACCTATCCTCTATCCTATCCTATCCTCTGTCCTATCCTATCCTCTATCCTATCCTATCCTATCCTATCCTCTATCCTATCCTATCCTCTATCCTATCCTATCCTCTATCGTCTGCTATCTTCAATACAATCCAATCCCCTATCCTATCCTCTATAATATCCTATCCTCTATAATATCCACTCCTCTATCCTATCCTATCCTCTATCCTATCCTATCCTCTATCCTATCCTATCCTGTATCCTATCCAATCCTCTATCCTATCCTATCCTCTATCCTATCCTATCCTTTATCCTATCCTATACTGTATCCTATCCTCTCCTCTATCCTATCCTATCCTCTATCCTATCCTATCCTCTATCCTATCCTATCCTCTATCCTATCCTATCCTGTATCCAATCCTATCCTCTATCCTATCCTATCCTTTATCCTATCCTATCCTCTATCCTATCCTATCCTCTATCCTATCCTTTCCGCTATCCTATCCTATCCTCTATCCTAACCTATCCTCTTATCCTATCCTATCCTCTATCCTATCCTATCCTCTATCCTATCCTATCCCCTAACCTATCCTATCCTCTATCCTATCCTATCCTCTATCCTATCCTATCCTCTTTCCTATCCTATCCTCAATCCTACCCTATCCAATCCTATAACCTATACTCTATCCTATCCTATCCTCTATCCTATCCTATCCTCTATCCTATCCTATCCTCTATCCTATCCTATCCTCTATCCTATCCTATCCTATCCTCTATCCTATCCTATCCTGTATCCTATCCTATCCTCTATCCTATCCTATCCTCTATCCTATCCTACCCTTTATCCTATCCTATCCTCTAACCTATCCTATCCTCTATCCTATCCTTTCCGCTATCCTATCCTATCCTCTATCCTATCCGATCCTCTTAACCTATCCTATCCTCTATCCTATCCTATCCTCTATCCTATCCTATCCCCTAACCTATCCTATCCTCTATAATATCCTATCCTCTATCCTATCCTATCCTCTTTCCTATCCTATCCTCAATCCTACCCTATCCTCTGTCGTATCCTATCCTCTACCCTATCCAATCCTATAACCTATACTCTATCCTATCCTATTCTCTATCCTATCCTATCCTCTATCCTATCCTATCCACTATCGTCTCCTATCTTCTATCCTATCCAATCCCCTATCCTATCCTCTATCCTGTCCTCTACCCTATCCTATCCTCTATCCTATCCTATCCTCTATCCTATCCTATCCTCTATCCTATCCGATCCTCTATCCTATCCTATCCTCTATAATATCGTATCCTCTATCATATCCTATTCTCTTTCCTATAATATCATCTATCCTATTCTATTCTCTATCCTATCCTATCCTCTATCCTATCCTATCCTCTATCCCATCCTATTCTCTATCCAACACTATATTATCCTCTATCGTATCCTATTCTCTATCCTATCCAATCGTATATCGTATCCTCTATCCTATCCTATCCTCTATCCTATCCTATCCTGTATCCTATCCAATCCTCTATCCTATCCTATCCTCTATCCTATCCTATCCTTTATCCTATCCTATACTCTATCCTATCCTCTCCTCTATCCTATCCTTTCCTCTATCCTACCCTATCCTCTATCCTATCCTATCCTCTATCCTATCCGATCCTCTATCCTATCCTATCCTCTATAATATCGTATCCCCTAACCTATAATATAATTTACCCTATCCTATTCTCTATCCTATCCTATCCTCTATCCTATCCTATCCTCTATCCTATCCTATCCTCTATCCTATCCTATCCTCTATCCTATCCACTCCTCTATCCTATCCTATCCTCTATCCTATCCCATCCTCTATCCTATCCTATCCTGTATCCTATCCTATACCTCTATCCTATCCTATCCTCTATCCTATCCTATCCTCTATCCTATCCTATCCTATATCCTATCCTATCCTCTATCCTATCCTATCCTCTATCCTATCCTATCCTCTATCCGATCCTATTGTCTATCCAATCCTATACTATCCTCTATCGTATCCTATTCTATATCCTATCCAATCCTATATCGTATCCTCTATCCTATCCTATCCTCTATCCTATCCTATCCTGTATCTTATCCTATCCTCTATCCTATCCTATCCTCTATCCTATCCTATCCTCTATCCTATCCTATCCTCTGTCCTATCCTATCCTCTATCCTATCCTATCCTATCCTATCCTCTATCCTATCCTATCCTCTATCCTATCCTATCCTCTATCGTCTGCTATCTTCAATACAATCCAATCCCCTATCCTATCCTCTATAATATCCTATCCTCTATAATATCCACTCCTCTATCCTATCCTATCCTCTATCCTATCCTATCCTGTATCCTATCCTATCCTGTATCCTATCCTATCCTCTATCCTATCCTATCCTCTATCCGATCCTATCCTCTATCCTCTCCTATCCTCTATCCTATCCTATCCTATCCTATCCTATCCTCTATCCTATCCTCTATCCTATCCTATCCTATCCTATCCTCTATCCGATCCTATTGTCTATCCAATCCTATACTATCCTCTATCGTATCCTATTCTCTATCCTATCCAATCCTATATCGTATCCTCTATCCTATCCTATCCTCTATCCTATCCTATCCTGTATCCTATCCTATCCTCTATCGTCTGCTATCTTCAATACAATCCAATCCCCTATCCTATACTCTATCCTATCCTATCCTCTATAATATCCACTCCTCTATCCTATCCTATCATCTATCCTATCCTATCCTCTATCCTATCCGATCCTCTATCCTATCCTATCCTCTATCCTATCCAATCCTATAACCTATACTCTATCCTATCCTATTCTCTATCCTATCCTATCCTCTATCCTATCCTATCCACTATCGTCTCCTATCTTCTATCCTATCCAATCCCCTATCCTATCCTCTATCCTGTCCTCTACCCTATCCTATCCTCTATCCTATCCTATCCTCTATCCTATCCTATCCTCTATCCTATCCGATCCTCTATCCTATCCTGTATCCTATCCGATCCTCTATCCTATCCTATCCTCTATAATATCGTATCCTCTATCATATCCTATCCTCTTTCCTATAATATCATCTATCCTATCCTATCCTCTATCCTATCCTATCCTCTATCGTCTCCTATCTTCTATCCTATCCAATCCCCTATCCTATCCTCTATCCTGTCCTCTACCCTATCCTATCCTCTATCCTATCCTATCCTCTATCCTATCCTATCCTCTATCCTATCCGATCCTCTATCCTATCCTATCCTCTATAATATCGTATCCTCTATCATATCCTATTCTCTTTCCTATAATATCATCTATCCTATCCTATTCTCTATCCTATCCTATCCTCTATCCTATCCTATCCTCTATCCCATCCTATTCTCTATCCAACCCTATACTATCCTCTATCGTATCCTATTCTCTATCCTATCCAATCGTATATCGTATCCTCTATCCTATCCTATCCTCTATCCTATCCTATCCTATCCAGTATCCTATCCAATCCTCTATCCTATCCTATCCTCTATCCTATCCTATCCTTTATCCTATCCTATACTCTATCCTGTCCTCTCCTCCATCCTATCCTATCCTATCCTATCCTCTATCCTATCCTCTCCGCTATCCTATCCTATCCTATATCCGATCCTATTGTCTATCCAATCCTATACTATCCTCTATCGTATCCTATTCTCTATCCTATCCAATCCTATATCGTATCCTCTATCCTATCCTATCCTCTATCCTATCCTATCCTCTATCCTATCCTATCCTCTTTCCTATCCTATCCTCAATCCTACCCTATCCTCTGTCGTATCCTATCCTCTACCCTATCCAATCCTATAACCTATACTCTATCCTATCCTATTCTCTATCCTATCCTATCCTCTATCCTATCCTATCAACTATCGTCTCCTATCTTCTATCCTATCCAATCCCCTATCCTATCCTCTATCCTGTCCTCTACCCTATCCTATCCTCTATCCTATCCTATCCTCTATCCTATCCTATCCTCTATCCTATCCGATCCTCTATCCTATCCTATCCTCTATAATATCGTATCCTCTATCATATCCTATTCTCTTTCCTATAATATCATCTATCCTATCCTATCCTCTATCCTATCCTATCCTCTATCCTATCCTATCCTCTATCCTATCCACTCCTCTATCCTATCCTATCCTCTATCCTATCCTATCCTCTATCCTATCCTATCCTGTATCCTATCCTATACCTCTATCCTATCCTATCCTCTATCCTATCCTATCCTCTATCCTATCCTATCCTATATCCTATCCTATCCTCTATCCTATCCTATCCTCTATCCTATCCTATCCTCTATCCGATCCTCTTGTCTATCCAATCCTATACTATCCTCTATCGTATCCTATTCTATATCCTATCCAATCCTATATCGTATCCTCTATCCTATCCTATCCTCTATCCTATCCTATCCTGTATCTTATCCTATCCTCTATCCTATCCTATCCTCTATCCTATCCTATCCTCTATCCTATCCTATCCTCTGTCCTATCCTATCCTCTATCCTATCCTATCCTATCCTATCCTCTATCCTATCCTATCCTCTGTCCTATCCTATCCTCTATCCTATCCTATCCTATCCTATCCTCTATCCTATCCTATCCTCTATCTTCTGCTATCTTCAATACAATCCAATCCCCTATCCTATCCTCTATAATATCCTATCCTCTATAATATCCACTCCTCTATCCTATCCTATCCTCTATCCTATCCTATCCTGTATCCTATCCTATCCTGTATCCTATCCTATCCTCTATCCTATCCTATCCTCTATCCGATCCTATCCTCTATCCTCTCCTATCCTCTATCCTATCCTATCCTATCCTATCCTCTATCCTATCCTCTATCCTATCCTATCCTATCCTATCCTCTATCCGATCCTATTGTCTATCCAATCCTATACTATCCTCTATCGTATCCTATTCTCTATCCTATCCAATCCTATATCGTATCCTCTATCCTATCCTATCCTCTATCCTATCCTATCCTGTATCCTATCCTATCCTCTATCGTCTGCTATCTTCAATACAATCCAATCCCCTATCCTATACTCTATCCTATCCTATCCTCTATAATATCCACTCCTCTATCCTATCCTATCCTCTATCCTATCCTATCCTCTATCCTATCCGATCCTCTATCCTATCCTATCCTCTATCCTATCCAATCCTATAACCTATACTCTATCCTATCCTATTCTCTATCCTATCCTATCCTCTATCCTATCCTATCCACTATCGTCTCCTATCTTCTATCCTATCCAATCCCCTATCCTATCCTCTATCCTGTCCTCTACCCTATCCTATCCTCTATCCTATCCTATCCTCTATCCTATCCTATCCTCTATCCTATCCGATCCTCTATCCTATCCTGTATCCTATCCGATCCTCTATCCTATCCTATCCTCTATAATATCGTATCCTCTATCATATCCTATCCTCTTTCCTATAATATCATCTATCCTATCCTATCCTCTATCCTATCCTATCCTCTATCGTCTCCTATCTTCTATCCTATCCAATCCCCTATCCTATCCTCTATCCTGTCCTCTACACTATCCTATCCTCTATCCTATCCTATCCTCTATCCTATCCTATCCTCTATCCTATCCGATCCTCTATCCTATCCTATCCTCTATAATATCGTATCCTCTATCATATCCTATTCTCTTTCCTATAATATCATCTATCCTATCCTATTCTCTATCCTATCCTATCCTCTATCCTATGCTATCCTCTATCCCATCCTATTCTCTATCCAACCCTATACTATCCTCTATCGTATCCTATTCTCTATCCTATCCAATCGTATATCGTATCCTCTATCCTATCCTATCCTCTATCCTATCCTATACTGTATCCTATCCAAACCTCTATCCTATCCTATCCTCTATCCTATCCTATCCTCTATCCTATCCTATCCTCTATCCTATCCTATCCTCTATCCTATCCGATCCTCTTTCCTATCCTATCCTCTATAATATCGTATCCTCTATCATATCCTATTCTCTTTTCTATAATATCATCTATCCTATCCCATTCTCTATCCTATCCTATCCTCTACCCTATCCTATCCTCTATCCCATCCTATTCTCTATCCAATCCTATCCTATCCTCTATCGTATCCTATTCTCTATCCTATCCAATCCTCTATCGTATCTTCTATCCTATCCGATCCTCTATCCTATCCTATCCTCTATCCTATCCTATCCTCTATCCTATCCTATCCTCTATCCTAACCGATCCTCTATCCTATCCTATCCTCTATAATATCGTATCCTCTATCATATCCTATCCTCTTTCCTATAATATCATCTATCCTATCCTATTCTCTATCCAATCCTATCCTCTATCCTATCCTCTCCTCTATCCCATCATATTCTCTATCCAATCCTATCCTATCCTGTATCCTATCCTATCCTCTATCCTATCCTATCCTATCCTATCCTCTATCCTATCCTATCCTCTATCCTATCCTATCCTCTATCCGATCCTATTCTCTATCCAACCCTATACTATCCTCTATCGTATCCTATTCTCTATCCTATCCAATCGTATATCGTATCCTCTATCCTATCCTATCCTCTATCCTATCCTATCCTGTATCCTATCCTATCCTCTATCCTATCCTATTCTCTACCCTATCCTATCCCCTATCCTATCCTATCCTCTATCCTATCCACTCCTCTATCCTATCCTATCCTCTATCCTATCCTATCCTCTATCCTATCCTATCCTGTATCCTATCCTATACCTCTATCCTATCCTATCCTCTATCCTATCCTATCCTCTATCCTATCCTATCCTATATCCTATCCTATCCTCTATCCTATCCTATCCTCTATCCTATCCTATCTATCCTATCTATCTATCTATTCTCTCTATCCGATCCTATTGTCTATCCAATCCTATACTATCCTCTATCGTATCCTATTCTATATCCTATCCAATCCTATATCGTATCCTCTATCCTATCCTATCCTCTATCCTATCCTATCCTGTATCTTATCCTATCCTCTATCCTATCCTATCCTCTATCCTATCCTATCCTCTATCCTATCCTATCCTCTGTCCTATCCTATCCTCTATCCTATCCTATCCTATCCTATCCTCTATCCTATCCTATCCTCTGTCCTATCCTATCCTCTATCCTAACCTATCCTATCCTATCCTCTATCCTATCCTATCCTCTATCGTCTGCTATCTTCAATACAATCCAATCCCCTATCCTATCCTCTATAATATCCTATCCTCTATAATATCCACTCCTCTATCCTATCCTATCCTCTATCCTATCCTATCCTGTATCCTATCCTATCCTGTATCCTATCCTATCCTCTATCCTATCCTATCCTCTATCCGATCCTATCCTCTATCCTCTCCTATCCTCTATCCTATCCTATCCTATCCTATCCTCTATCCTATCCTCTATCCTATCCTATCCTATCCTATCCTCTATCCGATCCTATTGTCTATCCAATCCTATACTATCCTCTATCGTATCCTATTCTCTATCCTATCCAATCCTATATCGTATCCTCTATCCTATCCTATCCTCTATCCTATCCTATCCTGTATCCTATCCTATCCTCTATCGTCTGCTATCTTCAATACAATCCAATCCCCTATCCTATACTCTATCCTATCCTATCCTCTATAATATCCACTCCTCTATCCTATCCTATCCTCTATCCTATCCTATCCTCTATCCTATCCGATCCTCTATCCTATCCTATCCTCTATCCTATCCAATCCTATAACCTATACTCTATCCTATCCTATTCTCTATCCTATCCTATCCTCTATCCTATCCTATCCACTATCGTCTCCTATCTTCTATCCTATCCAATCCCCTATCCTATCCTCTATCCTGTCCTCTACCCTATCCTATCCTCTATCCTATCCTATCCTCTATCCTATCCTATCCTCTATCCTATCCGATCCTCTATCCTATCCTGTATCCTATCCGATCCTCTATCCTATC
Source organism: Halictus rubicundus (assembly GCF_050948215.1). Classification (NCBI taxonomy): domain Eukaryota; kingdom Metazoa; phylum Arthropoda; class Insecta; order Hymenoptera; family Halictidae; genus Halictus; species Halictus rubicundus. The sequence goes on from NW_027488614.1 coordinate 696,126, forward strand.
CTATCCTCTATAATATCGTATCCTCTATCATATCCTATCCTCTTTCCTATAATATCATCTATCCTATCCTATCCTCTATCCTATCCTATCCTCTATCGTCTCCTATCTTCTATCCTATCCAATCCCCTATCCTATCCTCTATCCTGTCCTCTACCCTATCCTATCCTCTATCCTATCCTATCCTCTATCCTATCCTATCCTCTATCCTATCCGATCCTCTATCCTATCCTATCCTCTATAATATCGGATCCTCTATCATATCCTATTCTCTTTCCTATAATATCATCTATCCTATCCTATTCTCTATCCTATCCTATCCTCTATCCTATCCTATCCTCTATCCCATCCTATTCTCTATCCAACCCTATACTATCCTCTATCGTATCCTATTCTCTATCCTATCCAATCGTATATCGTATCCTCTATCCTATCCTATCCTCTATCCTATCCTATCCTATCCTGTATCCTATCCAATCCTCTATCCTATCCTATCCTCTATCCTATCCTATCCTTTATCCTATCCTATACTCTATCCTGTCCTCTCCTCCATCCTATCCTATCCTATCCTATCCTCTATCCTATCCTCTCCGCTATCCTATCCTATCCTCTATCCGATCCTATTGTCTATCCAATCCTATACTATCCTCTATCGTATCCTATTCTCTATATTATCCAATCCTATATCGTATCCTCTATCCTATCCTATCCTCTATCCTATCCTATCCTCTATCCTATCCTATCCTCTTTCCTATCCTATCCTCAATCCTACCCTATCCTCTGTCGTATCCTATCCTCTACCCTATCCAATCCTATAACCTATACTCTATCCTATCCTATTCTCTATCCTATCCTATCCTCTATCCTATCCTATCAACTATCGTCTCCTATCTTCTATCCTATCCAATCCCCTATCCTATCCTCTATCCTGTCCTCTACCCTATCCTATCCTCTATCCTATCCTATCCTCTATCCTATCCTATCCTCTATCCTATCCGATCCTCTATCCTATCCTATCCTCTATAATATCGTATCCTCTATCATATCCTATTCTCTTTCCTATAATATCATCTATCCTATCCTATTCTCTATCCTATCCTATCCTCTATCCTATCGTATCCTCTATCCCATCCTATTCTCTATCCAACCCTATACTATCCTCTATCGTATCCTATTCTCTATCCTATCCAATCGTATATCGTATCCTCTATCCTATCCTATCCTCTATCCTATCCTATACTGTATCCTATCCAAACCTCTATCCTATCCTATCCTCTATCCTATCCTATCCTCTATCCTATCCTATCCTCTATCCTATCCTATCCTCTATCCTATCCGATCCTCTTTCCTATCCTATCCTCTATAATATCGTATCCTCTATCATATCCTATTCTCTTTTCTATAATATCATCTATCCTATCCCATTCTCTATCCTATCCTATCCTCTACCCTATCCTATCCTCTATCCCATCCTATTCTCTATCCAATCCTATCCTATCCTCTATCGTATCCTATTCTCTATCCTATCCAATCCTCTATCGTATCTTCTATCCTATCCGATCCTCTATCCTATCCTATCCTCTATCCTATCCTATCCTCTATCCTATCCTATCCTCTATCCTAACCGATCCTCTATCCTATCCTATCCTCTATAATATCGTATCCTCTATCATATCCTATCCTCTTTCCTATAATATCATCTATCCTATCCTATTCTCTATCCTATCCTATCCTCTATCCTATCCTCTCCTCTATCCCATCATATTCTCTATCCAATCCTATCCTATCCTGTATCCTATCCTATCCTTTATCCTATCCTATCCTATCCTATCCTCTATCCTATCCTATCCTCTATCCTATCCTATCCTCTATCCGATCCTATTCTCTATCCAACCCTATACTATCCTCTATCGTATCCTATTCTCTATCCTATCCAATCGTATATCGTATCCTCTATCCTATCCTATCCTCTATCCTATCCTATCCTGTATCCTATCCTATCCTCTATCCTATCCTATTCTCTACCCTATCCTATCCTCTATCCTATCCTATCCTCTATCCTATCCTATCCTCTATCCTATCCGATCCTCTATCCTATCCTATCCTGTATAATATCGTATCCTCTATCATATCCTATTCTCTTTCCTATAATATCATCTATCCTATCCTATTCTCTATCCTATCCTATCCTCTATCCTATCCTATCCTCTATCCCATCCTATTCTCTATCCAACACTATATTATCCTCTATCGTATCCTATTCTCTATCCTATCCAATCGTATATCGTATCCTCTATCCTATCCTATCCTCTATCCTATCCTATCCTGTATCCTATCCAATCCTCTATCCTATCCTATCCTCTATCCTATCCTATCCTTTATCCTATCCTATACTCTATCCTATCCTATCCTCTATCCTATCCTTTCCGCTATCCTATCCTATCCTCTATCCTATCCGATCCTCTTATCCTATCCTATCCTCTTTCCTATCCTATCCTCTATAATATCGTATCCTCTATCATATCCTATTCTCTTTTCTATAATATCATCTATCCTATCCCATTCTCTATCCTATCCTATCCTCTACCCTATCCTATCCTCTATCCCATCCTATTCTCTATCCAATCCTATCCTATCCTCTATCGTATCCTATTCTCTATCCTATCCAATCCTCTATCGTATCTTCTATCCTATCCGATCCTCTATCCTATCCTATCCTCTATCCTATCCTATCCTCTATCCTATCCTATCCTCTATCCTAACCGATCCTCTATCCTATCCTATCCTCTATAATATCGTATCCTCTATCATATCCTATCCTCTTTCCTATAATATCATCTATCCTATCCTATTCTCTATCCTATCCTATCCTCTATCCTATCCTCTCCTCTATCCCATCCTATTCTCTATCCAATCCTATCCTATCCTGTATCCTATCCTATCCTCTATCCTATCCTATCCTATCCTATCCTCTATCCTATCCTATCCTCTATCCTATCCTATCCTCTATCCGATCCTATTCTCTATCCAACCCTATACTATCCTCTATCGTATCCTATTCTCTATCCTATCCAATCGTATATCGTATCCTCTATCCTATCCTATCCTCTATCCTATCCTATCCTGTATCCTATCCTATCCTCTATCCTATCCTATTCTCTACCCTATCCTATCCTCTATCCTATCCTATCCTCTATCCTATCCTATCCCCTAACCTATCCTATCCTCTATCCTATCCTATCCTCTATCCTATCCTATCCTCTTTCCTATCCTATCCTCAATCCTACCCTATCCTCTGTCGTATCCTATCCTCTACCCTATCCAATCCTATAACCTATACTCTATCCTATCCTATTCTCTATCCTATCCTATCCTCTATCCTATCCTATCCACTATCGTTTCCTATCTTCTATCCTATCCAATCCCCTATCCTATCCTCTATCCTGTCCTCTACCCTATCCTATCCTCTATCCTATCCTATCCTCTATCCTATCCTATCCTCTATCCTATCCTATCCTCTATCCTATCCTATCCTCTATCCTATCCGATCCTCTATCCTATCCTATCCTCTATAATATCGTATCCTCTATCATATCCTATTCTCTTTCCTATAATATCATCTATCCTATCCTATTCTCTATCCTATCCTATCCTCTATCCTATCCTATCCTCTATCCCATCCTATTCTCTATCCAACACTATATTATCCTCTATCGTATCCTATTCTCTATCCTATCCAATCGTATATCGCATCCTCTATCCTATCCTATCCTCTATCCTATCCTATCCTGTATCCTATCCTATCCTCTTTCCTATCCTATCCTCAATCCTACCCTATCCAATCCTATAACCTATACTCTATCCTATCCTATCCTCTATCCTATCCTATCCTCTATCCTATCCTATCCTCTATCCTATCCTATCCTCTATCCTATCCTATCCTCTATCCTATCCTATCCTCTATCCTATCCGATCCTCTTTCCTATCCTATCCTCTATAATATCGTATCCTCTATCATATCCTATTCTCTTTTCTATAATATCATCTATCCTATCCCATTCTCTATCCTATCCTATCCTCTACCATATCCTATCCTCTATCCCATCGTATTCTCTATCCAATCCTATCCTATCCTCTATCGTATCCTATTCTCTATCCTATCCAATCCTATATCGTATCTTCTATCCTATCCGATCCTCTATCCTATCCTATCCTCTATCCTATACTATCCTCTATCCTATCCTATCCTCTATCCTAACCGATCCTCTATCCTATCCTATCCTCTATAATATCGTATCCTCTATCATATCCTATCCTCTTTCCTATAATATCATCTATCCTATCCTATTCTCTATCCTATCCTATCCTCTATCCTATCCTCTCCTCTATCCCATCCTATTCTCTATCCAATCCTATCCTATCCTGTATCCTATCCTATCCTCTATCCTATCCTATCCTATCCTATCCTCTATCCTATCCTATCCTCTATCCTATCCTATCCTCTATCCGATCCTATTCTCTATCCAACCCTATACTATCCTCTATCGTATCCTATTCTCTATCCTATCCAATCGTATATCGTATCCTCTATCCTATCCTATCCTCTGTCCTATCCTATCCTGTATCCTATCCTATCCTCTATCCTATCCTATCCTCTATCCTATCCTACCCTTTATCCTATCCTATCCTCTATCCTATCCTATCCTCTATCCTATCCTATCCCCTAACCTATCCTATCCTCTATCCTATCCTATCCTCTATCCTATCCTATCCTCTTTCCTATCCTATCCTCAATCCTACCCTATCCTCTGTCGTATCCTATCCTCTACCCTATCCAATCCTATAACCTATACTCTATCCTATCCTATTCTCTATCCTATCCTATCCTCTATCCTATCCTATCCACTATCGTCTCCTATCTTCTATCCTATCCAATCCCCTATCCTATCCTCTATCCTGTCCTCTACCCTATCCTATCCTCTATCCTATCATATCCTCTATCCTATCCTATCCTCTATCCTATCCGATCCTCTATCCTATCCTATCCTCTATAATATCGTATCCTCTATCATATCCTATTCTCTTTCCCATAATATCATCTATCCTATCCTATTCTCTATCCTATCCTATCCTCTATCCTATCCTATCCTCTATCCCATCCTATTCTCTATCCAACACTATATTATCCTCTATCGTATCCTATTCTCTATCCTATCCAATCGTATATCGTATCCTCTATCCTATCCTATCCTCTATCCTATCCTATCCTGTATCCTATCCAATCCTCTATCCTATCCTATCCTCTATCCTATCCTATCCTTTATCCTATCCTATACTCTATCCTATCCTCTCCTCTATCCTATCCTTTCCTCTATCCTATCCTATCCACTATCCTATCCTATCCTCTATCCTATCCGATCCTCTATCCTATCCTATCCTCTATAATATCGTATCCCCTAACCTATAATATAATTTACCCTATCCTATTCTCTATCCTATCCTATCCTCTATCCTATCCTATCCTCTATCCTATCCTATCCTCTATCCTATCCACTCCTCTATCCTATCCTATCCTCTATCCTATCCTATCCTGTATCCTATCCTATACCTCTATCCTATCCTATCCTCTATCCTATCCTATCCTCTATCCTATCCTATCCTATATCCTATCCTATCCTCTATCCTATCCTCTATCCTATCCTATCATCTATCCGATCCTATTGTCTATCCAATCCTATACTATCCTCTATCGTATCCTATTCTATATCCTATCCAATCCTATATCGTATCCTCTATCCTATCCTATCCTCTATCCTATCCTATCCTGTATCTTATCCTATCCTCTATCCTATCCTATCCTCTATCCTATCCTATCATCTATCCTATCCTATCCTCTGTCCTATCCTATCCTCTATCCTATCCTATCCTATCCTATCCTCTATCCTATCCTATCCTCTATCCTATCCTATCCTCTATCCTATCCTATCATCTATCCTATCCTATCCTATCCTCTATCCTATCCTCTATCCTATCCTCTATCCTATCCTCTATCCTATCCTCTATCCTATCCTCTATCCTATCCTATCCTCTATCTATTCCTATCCTCTATCCTATTCTATACTCTATTCTATCCTATCCTATCCTATCCTCTATCCGATCCTATTGTCTATCCAATCCTATACTATCCTCTATCGTATCCTATTCTCTATCCTATCCAATCCTATATCGTATCCTCTATCCTATCCTATCCTCTATCGTCTGCTATCTTCAATACAATCCAATCCCCTATCCTATACTCTATCCTATCCTATCCTCTATAATATCCACTCCTCTATCCTATCCTATCCTCTATCCTATCCTATCCTCTATCCTATCCGATCCTCTATCCTATCCTATCCTCTATCCTATCCAATCCTATAACCTATACTCTATCCTATCCTATTCTCTATCCTATCCTATCCTCTATCCTATCCTATCCACTATCGTCTCCTATCTTCTATCCTATCCAATCCCCTATCCTATCCTCTATCCTGTCCTCTACCCTATCCTATCCTCTATCCTATCCTATCCTCTATCCTATCCGATCCTCTATCCTATCCTGTATCCTATCCGATCCTCTATCCTATCCTATCCTCTATAATATCGTATCCTCTATCATATCCTATCCTCTTTCCTATAATATCATCTATCCTATCCTATCCTCTATCCTATCCTATCCTCTATCGTCTCCTATCTTCTATCCTATCCAATCCCCTATCCTATCCTCTATCCTGTCCTCTACCCTATCCTATCCTCTATCCTATCCTATCCTCTATCCTATCCTATCCTCTATCCTATCCGATCCTCTATCCTATCCTATCCTCTATAATATCGTATCCTCTATCATATCCTATTCTCTTTCCTATAATATCATCTATCCTATCCTATTCTCTATCCTATCCTATCCTCTATCCTATCCTATCCTCTATCCCATCCTATTCTCTATCCAACCCTATACTATCCTCTATCGTATCCTATTCTCTATCCTATCCAATCGTATATCGTATCCTCTATCCTATCCTATCCTCTATCCTATCCTATCCTATCCTGTATCCTATCCAATCCTCTATCCTATCCTATCCTCTATCCTATCCTATCCTCTATCCTATCCAATCCTATAACCTATACTCTATCCTATCCTATTCTCTATCCTATCCTATCCTCTATCCTATCCTATCCACTATCGTCTCCTATCTTCTATCCTATCCAATCCCCTATCCTATCCTCTATCCTGTCCTCTACCCTATCCTATCCTCTATCCTATCCTATCCTCTATCCTATCCTATCCTCTATCCTATCCGATCCTCTATCCTATCCTATCCTCTATAATATCGTATCCTCTATCATATCCTATTCTCTTTCCTATAATATCATCTATCCTATCCTATTCTCTATCCTATCCTATCCTCTATCCTATCGTATCCTCTATCCCATCCTATTCTCTATCCAACCCTATACTATCCTCTATCGTATCCTATTCTCTATCCTATCCAATCGTATATCGTATCCTCTATCCTATCCTATCCTCTATCCTATCCTATACTGTATCCTATCCAAACCTCTATCCTATCCTATCCTCTATCCTATCCTATCCTTTATCCTATCCTATACTCTATCCTATCCTCTCCTCTATCCTATCCTATCCGCTATCCTATCCTATCCTCTATCCTATCCTATCCTCTATCCTATCCTATTCTCTATCTTATCCAATCCTATATAGTATCCTCTATGCTATCCTATCCTCTATCCTATCCTATCCTATATCCTATCCTATCCTCTATCCTATCCTATCCTCTATCCTATCCTATCCTCTATCCTATCCTATCCTTTATCCTATCCTATACTCTATCCTATCCTCTCCTCTATCCTATCCTATCCGCTATCCTATCCTATCCTATATCCTATCCTATCCTCTATCCTATCCTATCCTCTATCCTATCCTATCCTCTATCCTAACCGATCCTCTATCCTATCCTATCCTCTATAATATCGTATCCTCTATCATATCCTATTCTCTTTCCTATAATATCATCTATCCTATCCTATTCTCTATCCAACCCTATACTATCCTCTATCGTATCCTATTCTCTATCCTATCCAATCGTATATCGTATCCTCTATCCTATCCTATCCTCTATCCCATCCTATTCTCTATCCAACCCTATACTATCCTCTATCGTATCCTATTCTCTATCCTATCCAATCGTATATCCTATCCTCTTATCCTATCCTATCCTCTATCCTATCCTATCCTCTATCCTATCCTATCCCCTAACCTATCCTATCCTCTATCCTATCCTATCCTCTATCCTATCCTATCCTCTTTCCTATCCTATCCTCAATCCTACCCTATCCTCTGTCGTATCCTATCCTCTACCCTATCCAATCCTATAACCTATACTCTATCCTATCCTATCCTCTATCCTATCCTATCCTCTATCCTATCCTATCCTCTACCCTATCCTATCCTCTATCCTATCCGATCCTCTATCCTATCCTATCCTCTATAATATCGTATCCTCTATCATATCCTATTCTCTTTCCTATAATATCATCTATCCTATCCCATTCTCTATCCTATCCTATCCTCTACACTATCCTATCCTCTATCCCATCCTATTCTCTATCCAATCCTATCCTATCCTCTATCGTATCCTATTCTCTATCCTATCCAATCCTATATCGTATCTTCTATCCTATCCGATCCTCTATCCTATCCTATCCTCTACCCTATCCTATCCTCTATCCTATCCTATCCTCTTATCCTATCCTAACCTCTATCCTATCCTATCCTCTATCCCATCCTATTCTCTATCCAATCCTATCCTATCCTCTATCGTATCCTATTCTCTATCCTATCCAATCCTATATCGTATCCTCTATGCTATCCTATCCTCTATCCTAACCTATCCTGTATCCTATCCGATCCTCTATCCTATCCTATCCTCTATAATATCGTATCCTCTATCATATCCTATCCTCTTTCCTATAATATCATGTATCCTATCCTATTCTCTATCCTATCCTATACTCTATCCTATCCTATCCTGTATCGCATCCTATTCTCTATCCAATCCTATCCTATCCTCTATCGTATCCTATTCTCTATCCTATCCAATCCTATATAGTATCCTCTATAATATCCTATCCTCTATCCTATCCTATCCTATATCCTATCCTATCCTCTATCCTATCCTATCCTCTATCCTATCCTATCCTCTATCCTAACCGATCCTCTATCCTATCCTATCCTCTATAATATCGTATCCTCTATCATATCCTATTCTCTTTCCTATAATATCATCTATCCTATGCTATTCTCTATCCTATCCTATCCTCTATCCTATCGTATCCTCTATCCCATCCTATTCTCTATCCAACCCTATACTATCCTCTATCGTATCCTATTCTCTATCCTATCCAATCGTATATCGTATCCTCTATCCTATCCTATCCTCTATCCTATCCTATCCTGCATCGCATCCTATTCTCTATCCAATCCTATCCTATCCTCTATCGTATCCTATTCTCTATCCTATCCAATCCTATATAGTATCCTCTATCCTATCCTATCCTGTATCCTATCCGATCCTCTATCCTATCCTATCCTCTATAATATCGTATCCTCTAACATATCCTATCCTCTTTCCTATAATATCATCTATCCTATCCTATTCTCTATCCTATTCTATACTCTATCCTATCCTATCCTGTATCGCATCCTATTCTCTATCCAATCCTATCCTATCCTCTATCGTATCCTATTCTCTATCGTATCCTATTCTCTATCCTAACCAATCCTATATAGTATCCTCTATCCTATCCTATCCTCTATCCTATCCTATCCTATATCCTATCCTATCCTCTATCCTATCCTATCCTCTATCCTATCCTATCCTGTATCCTAACCGATCCTCTATCCTATCCTATCCTCTATAATATCGTATCCTCTATCATATCCTATCCTCTATCCCACCCTATTCTCTATCCAATCCTATCCTATCCTGTATCCTATCCTATCCTCTATCCTATCCTATCCTATCCTATCCTCTATCCGATCCTATTCTCTATCCAACCCTATACTATCCTCTATCGTATCCTATTCTCTATCCTATCCAATCGTATATCGTATCCTCTATCCTATCCTATCCTCTATCCTATCCTATCCTCTATCCTATCCTATCCTCTATCCTATCCTATCCTGTATCCTATCCTATCCTATCCTCTATCCTATCCTACCCTTTATCCTATCCTATCCTCTATCCTATCCTATCCTCTATCCTATCCTTTCCGCTATCCTATCCTATCCTCTATCCTATCCGATCCTCTTATCCTATCCTATCCTCTATCCTATCCTATCCTCTATCCTATCCTATCCCCTAACCTATCCTATCCTCTATCCTATCCTATCCTCTATCCTATCCTATCCTCTTTCCTATCCTATCCACAATCCTACCCTATCCTCTGTCGTATCCTATCCTCTACCCTATCCAATCCTATAACCTATACTCTATCCTATCCTATTCTCTATTCTATCCTATCCTCTATCTTATCCTATCCACTATCGTCTCCTATCTTCTATCCTATCCAATCCCCTATCCTAGCCTCTATCCTGTCCTCTACAATATCCTATCCTCTATCCTATCCTATCCTCTATCCTATCCTATCCTCTATCCTATCCGATCCTCTATTCTATCCTATCCTCTATAATATCGTATCCTCTATCATATCCTATTCTCTTTCCTATAATATCATCTATCCTATCCAATTCTCTATCCTATCCTATCCTCTATCCTATCCTATCCTCTATCCCATCCTATTCTCTATCCAACCCTATACTATCCTCTATCGTATCCTATTCTCTATCCTATCCAATCGTATATCTTATCCTCTATCCTATCCTATCCTCTATCCTATCCTATCCTGTATCCTATCCAATCCTCTATCCTATCCTATCCTCTATCCTATCCTATCCTTTATCCTATCCTATACTCTATCCTATCCTCTCCTCTATCCTATCCTATCCTCTATCCTATCCTATCCTCTATCCTATCCTATCCTCTATCCTATCCGATCCTCTATCCTATCCTATCCTCTATAATATCGTATCCCCTAACCTATAATATAATTTAGCCTATCCTATTCTCTATCCTATCCTATCCTCTATCCTATCCTATCCTCTATCCTATCCTTTCCGCTATCCTATCCTATCCTCTATCCTATCCGATCCTCTTATCCTATCCTATCCTCTATCCTATCCTATCCTCTATCCTATCCTATCCCCTAACCTATCCTATCCTCTATCCTATCCTATCCTCTATCCTATCCTATCCTCTATCCTAGCCTATCCTATCCTATCCTCTATCCTATCCTCTATCCTATCCTATCCTCTATCCTATCCTATCCTCTATCCTATCCTATCCTCTATCCTATCCTATCCTCTATCCTATCCTATCCTCTATCCTATCCTATCCTCTATCCTATCCTATCCTCTATCCTATCCTATCCTCTATCCTATCCTATCCTCTATCCTATCCTATCCTCTATCCTATCCTATCCTCTATCCTATCCTATCCTCTATCCTATCCTATCCTCTATCCTATCCTATCCTCTATCCGATCCTACTGTCTATCCAATCCTATACTATCCTCAATCGTATCGTATTCTCTTTCCTATCCAATCCTATATCGTATCCTCTATCCTATCCTATCCTCTATCCTATCCTATCGTGTATCTTATCCTATCCTCTATCCTATCCTATCCTCTATCCTATCCTATCCTCTATCCTATCCTATCCTCTATCCCATCCTATTCTCTATCCAATCCTATCCTATCCTCTATCGTATCCTATTCTCTATCCTATCCAATCCTATATCGTATCTTCTATCCTATCCGATCCTCTATCCTATCCTATCCTCTATCCTATCCTATCCTCTATCCTATCCTATCCTCTATCCTATCCTTTCCGCTATCCTATCCTGTCCTCTATCCTATCCTATCCTCTATCCTATCCTTTCCCCTAACCTATCCTATCCTCTATCCTATCCTATCCTCTATCCTATCCTATCCTCTTTCCTATCCTATCCTCAATCCTACCCTATCCTCTGTCGTATCCTATCCTCTACCCTATCCAATCCTATAACCTATACTCTATCCTATTCTCTATCCTGTCCTATCCTCTATCCTATCCTATCCACTATCGTCTCCTATCTTCTATCCTATCCAATCCCATATCCTATCCTCTATCCTATCCTCTATCCTATCCTATCATCTATCCTAGCCTATCCTCTATCCTATCCTATCCTATCCTGTATCCTATCCTATCCTCTATCCTATCCTATCCTCTATCCTATCCTATCCTCTATCCTATCCTATCCTCTATCCCATCCTATTCTCTATCCAATCCTATCCTATTCTCTATCGTATCCTATTCTCTATCCTATCCAATCCTATATCGTATCCTATATCCTATCCTATCCTCTATCCTATCCTATCCTCTATCCTATCCTATCCTCTATCCTATCCTATCCTCTATCCTATCCTATCCTCTATTCTAGCCTATCCTCTATCCTATCCTATCCTCTATCCTATCCTATCCTCTATCCTATCCTATCCTCTATCCTAGCCTATCCCCTATCCTATCCTATCCTCTATCCTATCCTATCCTCTATCCTATCCTATCCTCTATCCTATCCTATTCTCTATCCTATAATATCCTCTATCCTATCCTTTCCGCTATCCTATCCTATCCTCTATCCTATCCTATCCTCTATCCGATCCTATCCTATATCCTATCCTATCCTCTATCCTATCCTATCCTCTTATCCTATCCTATCCTCTATCCTATCCTATCCTCTATCCTATCCTATCCTCTATCCTATCCGATCCTCTATCCTATCCGATCCTCTATAATATCGTATCCCCTATCATATCCTATCCTCTTTCCTATAATATCATCTATCCTATCCTATTCTCTATCCTATCCTATACTCTATCCTATGCTATCCTCTATCCCATCCTATTCTCTATCCAATCCTATCCTATCCACTATCGTATCCTATTCTCTATCCTATCCAATCCTATATCGTATCCTCTATCCTATCCTATCCTGTATCCTATCCTATCCTGTATCATATCCTATCCTCTATCCTATCCTATCCTCTATCCGATCCTATCCTATATCCTATCCTATCCTCTATCCTATCCTATCCTCTTATCCTATCCTATCCTCTATCCTATCCTATCCTCTATCCTATCCTATCCTCTATCCTATCCGATCCTCTATCCTATCCAATCCTATATCGTATCCTATATGCTATCCTATCCTCTATCCTATCCTATCCTATATCCTATCCGATCCTCTATCCTATCCTATCCTCTATCCTATCCTATCCTCTATCCTATCCTATCCTCTATCCTATCCTTTCCTCTATACTATCCTATCCTCTATCCTATTCTATAGTCTATCCTACCCTATCCTATCCTCTATCGTATCCTATTCTCTATCCTATCCAATCCTATATCGTATCCTCTATGCTATCCTATCCTCTATCCTATCCTATCCTGTATCCTATCCGATCCTCTATCCTATCCTATCATCTATAATATCGTATCCTCTATCATATCCTATCCTCTTTCCTATAATATCATCTATCCTATCCTATTCTCTATCCTATCCTATACTCTATCCTATGCTATCCTCTATCCCATCCTATTCTCTATCCAATCCTATCCTATCCACTATCGTATCCTATTCTCTATCCTATCCAATCCTATATCGTATCCTCTATCCTTTCCCCTCCTGTATCCCATCCTATCCTGTATAATATCCTATCCTCTATCCTAACCTATCCTCTATCCGATCCTATCCTATATCCTATCCTATACCCTATCCTATCCTATCCTCTTATCCTATCCTATCCTCTATCCTATCCTATCCTCTATCCTATCCGATCCTCTATCCTATCCAATCCTATATCGTATCCTATATGCTATCCTATCCTCTATCCTATCCTATCCTGTATCCTATCCGATCCTCTATCCTATCCTATCCTCTATCGTATCCTATCCTCTATCCTATCCTATCCTATCCTCTATCCTATCCTTTCCTCTATACTATCCTATCCTCTATCCTATTCTATACTCTATCCTATCCTATCCTATCCTCTATCGTATCCTATTCTCTATCCTATCCAATCCTATATCGTATCCTCTATGCTATCCTATCCTCTATCCTATCCTATCCTGTATCCTATCCGATCCTCTATCCTATCCTATCATCTATAATATCGTATCCTCTGTCCTATCCTTGCTCTATCCTATAATATCATATATCCTATCCTATCATCTATCGTATCCTATCCTCTATCCTATCCTATCCTCTATCCTATCCTATCCTCTATCCTATCCTATCCTCTATCCTATCCTATCCTATCCTCTATCCTATCCTTTCCTCTATACTATCCTATCCTCTATCCCATCCTATTCTCTATCCAATCCTATCCTATCCTCTATCGTATCCGATTCTCTATCCTATCCAATCCTATATCGTATCCTCTATGCTATCCTATCCTCTATCCTATCCTATCCTGTATCCTATCCGATCCTCTATCCTATCCTATCATCTATAATATCGTATCCTCTGTCCTATCCTTGCTCTATTCTATAATATCATATATCCTATCCTATTCTCTATCCTATCCTATCTTATCCTCTATCGTATCCTATCCTCTATCCTATCCAATCCTATATCCTATCTTCTATCCTATCCTATCCTCTATCCTATCCTATCCTCTTATCCTATCCTATCCTCTATCCTATCGTATCCTCTATCCTATCCTATCCTCTATCCTATCCTATCCTCTATCCTATCCTATCCTATCCTCTATCCAATCCTTTCCTCTATCCTATCCTATCCTCTATCATCATCCTATTCTCTATCCAATCCTATCCTATCCTCCATCGTATCCTATTCTCTATCCTATCCAATCCTATATAGTATCCTCTATGCTATCCTATCCTCTATCCTATCCTATCCTGTATCCTATCCGATCCTCTATCCTATCCTATCATCTATAATATCGTATCCTCTGTCCTATCCTTGCTCTATCCTATAATATCATATATCCTATCCTATCATCTATCGTATCCTATCCTCTATCCTATCCTATCCTCTACCCTATCCTATCCTCTATCCCATCCTATTCTCTATCCAATCCTATCCTATCCTCTATCGTATCCTATTCTCTATCCTATCCAATCCTATATCGTATCTTCTATCCTATCCGATCCTCTATCCTATCCTATCCTCTATCCTATCCTATCCTATCCTCTATCCTAACCGATCCTCTATCCTATCCTATCCTCTATAATATCGTATCCTCTATCATATCCTATCCTCTTTCCTATAATATCATCTATCCTATCCTATTCTCTATCCTATCCTATCCTCTATCCTATCCTCTGCTCTATCCCATCCTATTCTCTATCCAATCCTATCCTATCCTGTATCCTATCCTATCCTCTATTCTATCCTATCCTATCCTATCCTCTATCCTATCCTATCCTCTATCCTATCCTATCCTCTATCCGATCCTATTCTCTATCCAACCCTATACTATCCTCTATCGTATCCTATTCTCTATCCTATCCAATCGTATATCGTATCCTCTATCCTATCCTGTCCTCTATCCTATCCTATCTTGTATCCTATCCTATCCTCTATCCTATCCTATCCTCTATCCTATCCTACCCTTTATCCTATCCTATCCTCTATCCTATCCTATCCTCTATCCTATCCTTTCCGCTATCCTATCCTATCCTCTATCCTATCCGATCCTCTTATCCTATCCTATCCTCTATCCTATCCTATCCTCTATCCTATCCTATCCCCTAACCTATACTATCCTCTATCCTA
Source organism: Halictus rubicundus (assembly GCF_050948215.1). Lineage (NCBI taxonomy): Eukaryota > Metazoa > Arthropoda > Insecta > Hymenoptera > Halictidae > Halictus > Halictus rubicundus. The sequence continues at coordinate 712,078 of NW_027488614.1, forward strand.
TCCTATCCTCTATCCTATCCTATCCTCTTTCCTATCCTATCCTCAATCCTACCCTATCCTCTGTCGTATCCTATCCTCTACCCTATCCAATCCTATAACCTATACTCTATCCTATCCTATTCTCTATCCTATCCTATCCTCTATCCTATCCTATCCACTATCGTCTCCTATCTTCTATCCTATCCAATCCCCTATCCTATCCTCTATCCTGTCCTCTACCCTATCCTATCCTCTATCCTATCCTATCCTCTATCCTATCCTATCCTCTATCCTATCCGATCCTCTATCCTATCCTATCCTCTATAATATCGTATCCTCTATCATATCCTATTCTCTTTCCTATAATATCATCTATCCTATCCTATTCTCTATCCTATCCTATCCTCTATCCTATCCTATCCACTATCCCATCCTATTCTCTATCCAACACTATATTTTCCTCTATCGTATCCTATTCTCTATCCTATCCAATCGTATATCGTATCCTCTATCCTATCCTATCCTCTATCCTATCCTATCCTGTATCCTATCCAATCCTCTATCCTATCCTTTCCTCTATCCTATCCTATCCTCTATCCTATCCTATCCTCTATCCTATCCGATCCTCTATCCTATCCTATCATCTATAATATCGTATCCCCTAACCTATAATATAATTTACCCTATCCTATTCTCTATCCTATCCTATCCTCTTTCCTATCCTATCCTCTATCCTATCCTATCCTCTATCCTATCCACTCCTCTATCCTATCCTATCCTCTATCCTATCCTATCCTCTATCCTATCCTATCCTGTATCCTATCCTATACCTCTATCCTATCCTATCCTCTATCCTATCCTATCCTCTATCCTATCCTATCCTCTATCCTATCCTATCCTTTATCCTATCCTATACTCTATCCTGTCCTCTCCTCCATCCTATCCTATCCTATCCTATCCTCTATCCTATCCTCTCCGCTATCCTATCCTATCCTCTATCCGATCCTATTGTCTATCCAATCCTATACTATCCTCTATCGTATCCTATTCTCTATCCTATCCAATCCTATATCGTATCCCCTATCCTATCCTATCCTCTATCCTATCCTATCCTCTATCCTATCCTATCCTCTTTCCTATCCTATCCTCAATCCTACACTATCCTCTGTCGTATCCTATCCTCTACCCTATCCAATCCTATAACCTATACTCTATCCTATCCTATTCTCTATCCTATCCTATCCTCTATCCTATCCTATCCACTATCGTCTCCTATCTTCTATCCTATCCAATCCCCTATCCTATCCTCTATCCTGTCCTCTACCCTATCCTATATCCTCTATCCTATCCTATCCTCTATCCTATCCTATCCTCTATCCTATCCGATCCTCTATCCTATCCTATCCTCTATCATATCCTATTCTCTTTCCTATAATATCATCTATCCTATCCTATTCTCTATCCTATCCTATCCTCTATCCTATCGTATCCTCTATCCCATCCTATTCTCTATCCAACCCTATACTATCCTCTATCGTATCCTATTCTCCATCCTATCCAATCGTATATCGTATCCTCTATCCTATCCTATCCTCTATCCTATCCTATACTGTATCCTATCCAAACCTCTATCCTATCCTATCCTCTATCCTATCCTATCCTTTATCCTATCCTATACTCTATCCTATCCTCTCCTCTATCCTATCCGATCCTCTTATCCTATCCTATCCTCTATCCTATCCTATCCTCTATCCTATCCTATCCCCTAACCTATCCTATCCTCTATCCTATCCTATCCTCTATCCTATCCTATCCTCTTTCCTATCCTATCCACAATCCTACCCTATCCTCTGTCGTATCCTATCCTCTACCCTATCCAATCCTATAACCTATACTCTATCCTATTCTATTCTCTATTCTATCCTATCCTCTATCTTATCCTATCCACTATCGTCTCCTATCTTCTATCCTATCCAATCCCCTATCCTAGCCTCTATCCTGTCCTCTACCCTATCCTATCCTCTATCCTATCCTATCCTCTATCCTATCCTATCCTCTATCCTATCCGATCCTCTATTCTATCCTATCCTCTATAATATCGTATCCTCTATCATATCCTATTCTCTTTCCTATAATATCATCTATCCTATCCAATTCTCTATCCTATCCTATCCTCTATCCTATCCTATCCTCTATCCCATCCTATTCTCTATCCAACCCTATACTATCCTCTATCGTATCCTATTCTCTATCCTATCCAATCGTATATCGTATCCTCTACCCTATCCTATCCTCTATCCTATCCTATCCTGTATCCTATCCAATCCTCTATCCTATCCTATCCTCTATCCTGTCCTATCCTTTATCCTATCCTATACTCTATCCTATCCTCTCCTCTATCCTATCCTATCCTCTATCCTATCCTATCCTCTATCCTATCCTCTCCTCTATCCTATCCGATCCTCTATCCTATCCTATCCTCTATAATATCGTATCCCCTAACCTATAATATAATTTACCCTATCCTATTCTCTATCCTATCCTATCCTCTATCCTATCCTATCCTCTATCCTATCCTTTCCGCTATCCTATCCTATCCTCTATCCTATCCGATCCTCTTATCCTATCCTATCCTCTATCCTATCCTATCCTCTATCCTATCCTATCCCCTAACCTATCCTATCCTCTATCCTATCCTATCCTCTATCCTATCCTATCCTCTATCCTAGCCTATCCTATCCTATCCTCTATCCTATCCTCTATCCTATCCTATCCTCTATCCTATCCTATCCTCTATCCTATCCTCTATCCTATCCTATCCTCTATCCTATCCTATCCTCTATCCGATCCTACTGTCTATCCAATCCTATACTATCCTCTATCGTATCCTATTCTCTATCCTATCCAATCCTATATCGTATCCTCTATCCTATCCTATCCTCTATCCTATCCTATCGTGTATCTTATCCTATCCTCTATCCTATCCTATCCTCTATCCTATCCTATCCTCTATCCTATCCTATCCTCTATCCTATCCTATCCTCTTTCCTATCCTATCCACAATCCTACCCTATCCTCTGTCGTATCCTATCCTCTACCCTATCCAATCCTATAACCTATACTCTATCCTATTCCATTCTCTATTCTATCCTATCCTCTATCTTATCCTATCCACTATCGTCTCCTATCTTCTATCCTATCCAATCCCCTATCCTAGCCTCTATCCTGTCCTCTACCCTATCCTATCCTCTATCCTATCCTATCCTCTATCCTATCCTATCCTCTATCCTATCCGATCCTCTATTCTATCCTATCCTCTATAATATCGTATCCTCTATCATATCCTATTCTCTTTCCTATAATATCATCTATCCTATCCAATTCTCTATCCTATCCTATCCTCTATCCTATCCTATCCTCTATCCCATCCTATTCTCTATCCAACCCTATACTATCCTCTATCGTATCCTATTCTCTATCCTATCCAATCGTATATCGTATCCTCTACCCTATCCTATCCTCTATCCTATCCTATCCTGTATCCTATCCAATCCTCTATCCTATCCTATCCTCTATCCTGTCCTATCCTTTATCCTATCCTATACTCTATCCTATCCTCTCCTCTATCCTATCCTATCCTCTATCCTATCCTATCCTCTATCCTATCCTCTCCTCTATCCTATCCGATCCTCTATCCTATCCTATCCTCTATAATATCGTATCCCCTAACCTATAATATAATTTACCCTATCCTATTCTCTATCCTATCCTATCCTCTATCCTATCCTATCCTCTATCCTATCCTTTCCGCTATCCTATCCTATCCTCTATCCTATCCGATCCTCTTATCCTATCCTATCCTCTATCCTATCCTATCCTCTATCCTATCCTATCCCCTAACCTATCCTATCCTCTATCCTATCCTATCCTCTATCCTATCCTATCCTCTATCCTAGCCTATCCTATCCTATCCTCTATCCTATCCTCTATCCTATCCTATCCTCTATCCTATCCTATCCTCTATCCTATCCTCTATCCTATCCTATCCTCTATCCTATCCTATCCTCTATCCGATCCTACTGTCTATCCAATCCTATACTATCCTCTATCGTATCCTATTCTCTATCCTATCCAATCCTATATCGTATCCTCTATCCTATCCTATCCTCTATCCTATCCTATCGTGTATCTTATCCTATCCTCTATCCTATCCTATCCTCTATCCTATCCTATCCTCTATCCTATCCTATCCTCTATCCTATCCGATCCTCTATCCTATCCTATCCTCTATAATATCGTATCCTCTATCATATCATATCCTATTCTCTTTTCTATAATATCATCTATCCTATACCATTCTCTATCCTATCCTATCCTCTACCCTATCCTATCCTCTATCCCATCCTATTCTCTATCCAATCCTATCCTATCCTCTATCGTATCCTATTCTCTATCCTATCCAATCCTATATCGTATCTTCTATCCTATCCGATCCTCTATCCTATCCTATCCTCTATCCTAACCTATCCTCTATCCTATCCTATCCTCTATCCTATCCTTTCCGCTATCCTATCCTGTCCTCTATCCTATCCTATCCTCTATTCTATCCTTTCCCCTAACCTATCCTATCCTCTATCCTATCCTATTCTCTATCCTATCCTATCCTCTTTCCTATCCTATCCTCAATCCTACACTATCCTCTGTCGTATCCTATCCTCTACCCTATCCAATCCTATAACCTATACTCTATCCTATTCTCTATCCTGTCCTATCCTCTATCCTATCCTATCCACTATCGTCTCCTATCTTCTATCCTATCCAATCCCCTATCCTATCCTCTATCCTGTCCTCTACCCTATCCTATCCTCTATCCTATCCGATCCTCTATCCTATCCTATCATCTACCCTATCCTATCCTCTATCCTATCCTATCCTCTTATCCTATCCTAACCTCTATCCTATCCTATCCTCTATCCCATCCTATTCTCTATCCAATCCTATCCTATCCTCTATCGTATCCTATTCTCTATCCTATCCAATCCTATATCGTATCCTCTATGCTATCCTATCCTCTATCCTAACCTATCCTGTATCCTATCCGATCCTCTATCCTATCCTATCCTCTATAATATCGTATCCTCTATCATATCCTATCCTCTTTCCTATAATATCATGTATCCTATCCTATTCTCTATCCTATCCTATACTCTATCCTATCCTATCCTGTATCGCATCCTATTCTCTATCCAATCCTATCCTATCCTCTATCGTATCCTATTCTCTATCCTATCCAATCCTATATAGTATCCTCTATAATATCCTATCCTCTATCCTATCCTATCCTATATCCTATCCTATCCTCTATCCTATCCTATCCTCTATCCTATCCTATCCTCTATCCTAACCGATCCTCTATCCTATCCTATCCTCTATAATATCGTATCCTCTATCATATCCTATTCTCTTTCCTATAATATCATCTATCCTATCCTATTCTCTATCCTATCCTATCCTCTATCCTATCGTATCCTCTATCCCATCCTATTCTCTATCCAACCCTATACTATCCTCTATCGTATCCTATTCTCTATTCTATCCAATCGTATATCGTATCCTCTATCCTATCCTATCCTCTATCCTATCCTATCCTGTATCGCATCCTATTCTCTATCCAATCCTATCCTATCCTCTATCGTATCCTATTCTCTATCCTATCCAATCCTATATAGTATCCTCTATCCTATCCTATCCTGTATCCTATCCGATCCTCTATCCTATCCTATCCTCTATCCTATCCTATCCTCTATCCTATCCTCTCCTCTATCCTATCCGATCCTCTATCCTATCCTATCCTCTATAATATCGTATCCCCTAACCTATAATATAATTTACCCTATCCTATTCTCTATCCTATCCTATCCTCTATCCTATCCTATCCTCTATCCTATCCTTTCCGCTATCCTATCCTATCCTCTATCCTATCCGATCCTCTTATCCTATCCTATCCTCTATCCTATCCTATCCTCTATCCTATCCTATCCCCTAACCTATCCTATCCTCTATCCTATCCTATCCTCTATCCTATCCTATCCTCTATCCTAGCCTATCCTATCCTATCCTCTATCCTATCCTCTATCCTATCCTATCCTCTATCCTATCCTATCCTCTATCCTATCCTCTATCCTATCCTATCCTCTATCCTATCCTATCCTCTATCCGATCCTACTGTCTATCCAATCCTATACTATCCTCTATCGTATCCTATTCTCTATCCTATCCAATCCTATATCGTATCCTCTATCCTATCCTATCCTCTATCCTATCCTATCGTGTATCTTATCCTATCCTCTATCCTATCCTATCCTCTATCCTATCCTATCCTCTATCCTATCCTATCCTCTATCCTATCCTATCCTCTTTCCTATCCTATCCACAATCCTACCCTATCCTCTGTCGTATCCTATCCTCTACCCTATCCAATCCTATAACCTATACTCTATCCTATTCCATTCTCTATTCTATCCTATCCTCTATCTTATCCTATCCACTATCGTCTCCTATCTTCTATCCTATCCAATCCCCTATCCTAGCCTCTATCCTGTCCTCTACCCTATCCTATCCTCTATCCTATCCTATCCTCTATCCTATCCTATCCTCTATCCTATCCGATCCTCTATTCTATCCTATCCTCTATAATATCGTATCCTCTATCATATCCTATTCTCTTTCCTATAATATCATCTATCCTATCCAATTCTCTATCCTATCCTATCCTCTATCCTATCCTATCCTCTATCCCATCCTATTCTCTATCCAACCCTATACTATCCTCTATCGTATCCTATTCTCTATCCTATCCAATCGTATATCGTATCCTCTACCCTATCCTATCCTCTATCCTATCCTATCCTGTATCCTATCCAATCCTCTATCCTATCCTATCCTCTATCCTGTCCTATCCTTTATCCTATCCTATACTCTATCCTATCCTCTCCTCTATCCTATCCTATCCTCTATCCTATCCTATCCTCTATCCTATCCTCTCCTCTATCCTATCCGATCCTCTATCCTATCCTATCCTCTATAATATCGTATCCCCTAACCTATAATATAATTTACCCTATCCTATTCTCTATCCTATCCTATCCTCTATCCTATCCTATCCTCTATCCTATCCTTTCCGCTATCCTATCCTATCCTCTATCCTATCCGATCCTCTTATCCTATCCTATCCTCTATCCTATCCTATCCTCTATCCTATCCTATCCCCTAACCTATCCTATCCTCTATCCTATCCTATCCTCTATCCTATCCTATCCTCTATCCTAGCCTATCCTATCCTATCCTCTATCCTATCCTCTATCCTATCCTATCCTCTATCCTATCCTATCCTCTATCCTATCCTCTATCCTATCCTATCCTCTATCCTATCCTATCCTCTATCCGATCCTACTGTCTATCCAATCCTATACTATCCTCTATCGTATCCTATTCTCTATCCTATCCAATCCTATATCGTATCCTCTATCCTATCCTATCCTCTATCCTATCCTATCGTGTATCTTATCCTATCCTCTATCCTATCCTATCCTCTATCCTATCCTATCCTCTATCCTATCCGATCCTCTATCCTATCCTATCCTCTATAATATCGTATCCTCTATCATATCATATCCTATTCTCTTTTCTATAATATCATCTATCCTATACCATTCTCTATCCTATCCTATCCTCTACCCTATCCTATCCTCTATCCCATCCTATTCTCTATCCAATCCTATCCTATCCTCTATCGTATCCTATTCTCTATCCTATCCAATCCTATATCGTATCTTCTATCCTATCCGATCCTCTATCCTATCCTATCCTCTATCCTAACCTATCCTCTATCCTATCCTATCCTCTATCCTATCCTTTCCGCTATCCTATCCTGTCCTCTATCCTATCCTATCCTCTATCCTATCCTTTCCCCTAACCTATCCTATCCTCTATCCTATCCTATTCTCTATCCTATCCTATCCTCTTTCCTATCCTATCCTCAATCATACACTATCCTCTGTCGTATCCTATCCTCTACCCTATCCAATCCTATAACCTATACTCTATCCTATTCTCTATCCTGTCCTATCCTCTATCCTATCCTATCCACTATCGTCTCCTATCTTCTATCCTATCCAATCCCCTATCCTATCCTCTATCCTGTCCTCTACCCTATCCTATCCTCTATCCTATCCGATCCTCTATCCTATCCTATCATCTACCCTATCCTATCCTCTATCCTATCCTATCCTCTTATCCTATCCTAACCTCTATCCTATCCTATCCTCTATCCCATCCTATTCTCTATCCAATCCTATCCTATCCTCTATCGTATCCTATTCTCTATCCTATCCAATCCTATATCGTATCCTCTATGCTATCCTATCCTCTATCCTAACCTATCCTGTATCCTATCCGATCCTCTATCCTATCCTATCCTCTATAATATCGTATCCTCTATCATATCCTATCCTCTTTCCTATAATATCATGTATCCTATCCTATTCTCTATCCTATCCTATACTCTATCCTATCCTATCCTGTATCGCATCCTATTCTCTATCCAATCCTATCCTATCCTCTATCGTATCCTATTCTCTATCCTATCCAATCCTATATAGTATCCTCTATAATATCCTATCCTCTATCCTATCCTATCCTATATCCTATCCTATCCTCTATCCTATCCTATCCTCTATCCTATCCTATCCTCTATCCTAACCGATCCTCTATCCTATCCTATCCTCTATAATATCGTATCCTCTATCATATCCTATTCTCTTTCCTATAATATCATCTATCCTATCCTATTCTCTATCCTATCCTATCCTCTATCCTATCGTATCCTCTATCCCATCCTATTCTCTATCCAACCCTATACTATCCTCTATCGTATCCTATTCTCTATTCTATCCAATCGTATATCGTATCCTCTATCCTATCCTATCCTCTATCCTATCCTATCCTGTATCGCATCCTATTCTCTATCCAATCCTATCCTATCCTCTATCGTATCCTATTCTCTATCCTATCCAATCCTATATAGTATCCTCTATCCTATCCTATCCTGTATCCTATCCGATCCTCTATCCTATCCTATCCTCTATCCTATCCTATCCTCTATCCTATCCGATCCTCTATCCTATCCTATCCTCTATAATATCGTATCCTCTATCATATCATATCCTATTCTCTTTTCTATAATATCATCTATCCTATACCATTCTCTATCCTATCCTATCCTCTACCCTATCCTATCCTCTATCCCATCCTATTCTCTATCCAATCCTATCCTATCCTCTATCGTATCCTATTCTCTATCCTATCCAATCCTATATCGTATCTTCTATCCTATCCGATCCTCTATCCTATCCTATCCTCTATCCTAACCTATCCTCTATCCTATCCTATCCTCTATCCTATCCTTTCCGCTATCCTATCCTGTCCTCTATCCTATCCTATCCTCTATCCTATCCTTTCCCCTAACCTATCCTATCCTCTATCCTATCCTATTCTCTATCCTATCCTATCCTCTTTCCTATCCTATCCTCAATCCTACACTATCCTCTGTCGTATCCTATCCTCTACCCTATCCAATCCTATAACCTATACTCTATCCTATTCTCTATCCTGTCCTATCCTCTATCCTATCCTATCCACTATCGTCTCCTATCTTCTATCCTATCCAATCCCCTATCCTATCCTCTATCCTGTCCTCTACCCTATCCTATCCTCTATCCTATCCGATCCTCTATCCTATCCTATCATCTACCCTATCCTATCCTCTATCCTATCCTATCCTCTTATCCTATCCTAACCTCTATCCTATCCTATCCTCTATCCCATCCTATTCTCTATCCAATCCTATCCTATCCTCTATCGTATCCTATTCTCTATCCTATCCAATCCTATATCGTATCCTCTATGCTATCCTATCCTCTATCCTAACCTATCCTGTATCCTATCCGATCCTCTATCCTATCCTATCCTCTATAATATCGTATCCTCTATCATATCCTATCCTCTTTCCTATAATATCATGTATCCTATCCTATTCTCTATCCTATCCTATACTCTATCCTATCCTATCCTGTATCGCATCCTATTCTCTATCCAATCCTATCCTATCCTCTATCGTATCCTATTCTCTATCCTATCCAATCCTATATAGTATCCTCTATAATATCCTATCCTCTATCCTATCCTATCCTATATCCTATCCTATCCTCTATCCTATCCTATCCTCTATCCTATCCTATCCTCTATCCTAACCGATCCTCTATCCTATCCTATCCTCTATAATATCGTATCCTCTATCATATCCTATTCTCTTTCCTATAATATCATCTATCCTATCCTATTCTCTATCCTATCCTATCCTCTATCCTATCGTATCCTCTATCCCATCCTATTCTCTATCCAACCCTATACTATCCTCTATCGTATCCTATTCTCTATTCTATCCAATCTTATATCGTATCCTCTATCCTATCCTATCCTCTATCCTATCCTATCCTGTATCGCATCCTATTCTCTATCCAATCCTATCCTATCCTCTATCGTATCCTATTCTCTATCCTATCCAATCCTATATAGTATCCTCTATCCTATCCTATCCTGTATCCTATCCGATCCTCTATCCTATCCTATCCTCTATAATATCGTATCCTCTAACATATCCTATCCTCTTTCCTATAATATCATCTATCCTATCCTATTCTCTATCCTATTCTATACTCTATCCTATCCTATCCTGTATCGCATCCTATTCTCTATCCAATCCTATCCTATCCTCTATCGTATCCTATTCTCTATCGTATCCTATTCTCTATCCTAACCAATCCTATATAGTATCCTCTATCCTATCCTATCCTCTATCCTATCCTATCCTATATCCTATCCTATCCTCTATCCTATCCTATCCTCTATCCTATCCTATCCTGTATCCTAACCGATCCTCTATCCTATCCTATCCTCTATAATATCGTATCCTCTATCATATCCTATCCTCTATCCCACCCTATTCTCTATCCAATCCTATCCTATCCTGTATCCTATCCTATCCTCTATCCTATCCTATCCTATCCTATCCTCTATCCGATCCTATTCTCTATCCAACCCTATACTATCCTCTATCGTATCCTATTCTCTATCCTATCCAATCGTATATCGTATCCTCTATCCTATCCTATCCTCTATCCTATCCTATCCTGTATCCTATCCTATCCTATCCTCTATCCTATCCTACCCTTTATCCTATCCTATCCTCTATCCTATCCTATCCTCTATCCTATCCTTTCCGCTATCCTATCCTATCCTCTATCCTATCCGATCCTCTTATCCTATCCTATCCTCTATCCTATCCTATCCTCTATCCTATCCTATCCCCTAACCTATCCTATCCTCTATCCTATCCTATCCTCTATCCTATCCTATCCTCTTTCCTATCCTATCCACAATCCTACCCTATCCTCTGTCGTATCCTATCCTCTACCCTATCCAATCCTATAACCTATACTCTATCCTATTCTATTCTCTATTCTATCCTATCCTCTATCTTATCCTATCCACTATCGTCTCCTATCTTCTATCCTATCCAATCCCCTATCCTAGTCTCTATCCTGTCCTCTACCCTATCCTATCCTCTATCCTATCCTATCCTCTATCCTATCCTATCCTCTATCCTATCCGATCCTCTATTCTATCCTATCCTCTATAATATCGTATCCTCTATCATATCCTATTCTCTTTCCTATAATATCATCTATCCTATCCAATTCTCTATCCTATCCTATCCTCTATCCTATCCTATCCTCTATCCCATCCTATTCTCTATCCAACCCTATACTATCCTCTATCGTATCCTATTCTCTATCCTATCCAATCGTATATCGTATCCTCTACCCTACCCTATCCTCTATCCTATCCTATCCTGTATCCTATCCAATCCTCTATCCTATCCTATCCTCTATCCTGTCCTATCCTTTATCCTATCCGATACTCTATCCTATCCTCTCCTCTATCCTATCCTATCCTCTATCCTATCCTATCCTCTATCCTATCCTCTCCTCTATCCTATCCGATCCTCTATCCTATCCTATCCTCTATAATATCGTATCCCCTAACCTATAATATAATTTACCCTATCCTATTCTCTATCCTATCCTATCCTCTATCCTATCCTATCCTCTATCCTATCCTTTCCGCTATCAAATCCTATCCTCTATCCTATCCGATCCTCTTATCCTATCCTATCCTCTATCCTATCCTATCCTCTATCCTATCCTATCCCCTAACCTATCCTATCCTCTATCCTATCCTATCCTCTATCCTATCCTATCCTCTATCCTATCCTATCCTCTATCCTAGCCTATCCTATCCTATCCTCTATCCTATCCTCTATCCTATCCTATCCTCTATCCTATCCTATCCTCCATCCTATCCTATCCTCTATCCTATCCTATCCTCTATCCTATCCTATCCTCTATCCGATCCTACTGTCTATCCAATCCTATACTATCCTCTATCGTATCCTATTCTCTATCCTATCCAATCCTATATCGTATCCTCTATCCTATCCTATCCTCTATCCTAGCCTATCCCCTATCCTATCCTCTCCTCTATCCTATCCTATCCTCTATCCTATCCTATCCTCTATCCTATCCTATCCTCTATCCTATCCGATCCTCTATCCTATCCTATCCTCTATAATATCGTATCCCCTAACCTATAATATAATTTACCCTATCCTATTCTCTATCCTATCCTATCCTCTATCCTATCCTATCCTCTATCCTATCCTATCCTCTATCCTATCCTATCCTCTATCCTATCCGATCCTCTATCCTATCCTATCCTCTATAATATCGTATCCTCTATCATATCCTATTCTCTTTTCTATAATATCATCTATCCTATACCATTCTCTATCCTATCCTATCCTCTACCCTATCCTATCCTCTATCCCATCCTATTCTCTATCCAATCCTATCCTATCCTCTATCGTATCCTATTCTCTATCCTATCCAATCCTATATCGTATCTTCTATCCTATCCGATCCTCTATCCTATCCTATCCTCTATCCTAACCTATCCTCTATCCTATCCTATCCTCTATCCTATCCTTTCCGCTATCCTATCCTGTCCTCTATCCTATCCTATCCTCTATCCTATCCTTTCCCCTAACCTATCCTATCCTCTATCCTATCCTATTCTCTATCCTATCCTATCCTCTTTCCTATCCTATCCTCAATCCTACACTATCCTCTGTCGTATCCTATCCTCTACCCTATCCAATCCTATAACCTATACTCTATCCTATTCTCTATCCTGTCCTATCCTCTATCCTATCCTATCCACTATCGTCTCCTATCTTCTATCCTATCCAATCCCCTATCCTATCCTCTATCCTGTCCTCTACCCTATCCTATCCTCTATCCTATCCGATCCTCTATCCTATCCTATCATCTACCCTATCCTATCCTCTATCCTATCCTATCCTCTTATCCTATCCTAACCTCTATCCTATCCTATCCTCTATCCCATCCTATTCTCTATCCAATCCTATCCTATCCTCTATCGTATCCTATTCTCTATCCTATCCAATCCTATATCGTATCCTCTATGCTATCCTATCCTCTATCCTAACCTATCCTGTATCCTATCCGATCCTCTATCCTATCCTATCCTCTATAATATCGTATCCTCTATCATATCCTATCCTCTTTCCTATAATATCATGTATCCTATCCTATTCTCTATCCTATCCTATACTCTATCCTATCCTATCCTGTATCGCATCCTATTCTCTATCCAATCCTATCCTATCCTCTATCGTATCCTATTCTCTATCCTATCCAATCCTATATAGTATCCTCTATAATATCCTATCCTCTATCCTATCCTATCCTATATCCTATCCTATCCTCTATCCTATCCTATCCTCTATCCTATCCTATCCTCTATCCTAACCGATCCTCTATCCTATCCTATCCTCTATAATATCGTATCCTCTATCATATCCTATTCTCTTTCCTATAATATCATCTATCCTATCCTATTCTCTATCCTATCCTATCCTCTATCCTATCGTATCCTCTATCGCATCCTATTCTCTATCCAACCCTATACTATCCTCTATCGTATCCTATTCTCTATTCTATCCAATCGTATATCGTATCCTCTATCCTATCCTATCCTCTATCCTATCCTATCCTGTATCGCATCCTATTCTCTATCCAATCCTATCCTATCCTCTATCGTATCCTATTCTCTATCCTATCCAATCCTATATAGTATCCTCTATCCTATCCTATCCTGTATCCTATCCGATCCTCTATCCTATCCTATCCTCTATAATATCGTATCCTCTAACATATCCTATCCTCTTTCCTATAATATCATCTATCCTATCCTATTCTCTATCCTATTCTATACTCTATCCTATCCTATCCTGTATCGCATCCTATTCTCTATCCAATCCTATCCTATCCTCTATCGTATCCTATTCTCTATCGTATCCTATTCTCTATCCTAACCAATCCTATATAGTATCCTCTATCCTATCCTATCCTCTATCCTATCCTATCCTATATCCTATCCTATCCTCTATCCTATCCTATCCTCTATCCTATCCTATCCTGTATCCTAACCGATCCTCTATCCTATCCTATCCTCTATAATATCGTATCCTCTATCATATCCTATCCTCTATCCCACCCTATTCTCTATCCAATCCTATCCTATCCTGTATCCTATCCTATCCTCTATCCTATCCTATCCTATCCTATCCTCTATCCGATCCTATTCTCTATCCAACCCTATACTATCCTCTATCGTATCCTATTCTCTATCCTATCCAATCGTATATCGTATCCTCTATCCTATCCTATCCTCTATCCTATCCTATCCTGTATCCTATCCTATCCTATCCTCTATCCTATCCTACCCTTTATCCTATCCTATCCTCTATCCTATCCTATCCTCTATCCTATCCTTTCCGCTATCCTATCCTATCCTCTATCCTATCCGATCCTCTTATCCTATCCTATCCTCTATCCTATCCTATCCTCTATCCTATCCTATCCCCTAACCTATCCTATCCTCTATACTATCCTATCCTCTATCCTATCCTATCCTCTTTCCTATCCTATCCACAATCCTACCCTATCCTCTGTCGTATCCTATCCTCTACCCTATCCAATCCTATAACCTATACTCTATCCTATTCTATTCTCTATTCTATCCTATCCTCTATCTTATCCTATCCACTATCGTCTCCTATCTTCTATCCTATCCAATCCCCTATCCTAGCCTCTATCCTGTCCTCTACCCTATCCTATCCTCTATCCTATCCTATCCTCTATCCTATCCTATCCTCTATCCTATCCGATCCTCTATTCTATCCTATCCTCTATAATATCGTATCCTCTATCATATCCTATTCTCTTTCCTATAATATCATCTATCCTATCCAATTCTCTATCCTATCCTATCCTCTATCCTATCCTATCCTCTATCCCATCCTATTCTCTATCCAACCCTATACTATCCTCTATCCTATCCTATCCTCTATCCTATCCTATCCTCTATCCTAGCCTATCCTATCCTATCCTCTATCCTATCCTCTATCCTATCCTATCCTCTATCCTATCCTATCCTCTATCCTATCCTATCCTCTATCCTATCCTATCCTCTATCCTATCCTATCCTCTATCCGATCCTACTGTCTATGCAATCCTATACTATCCTCTATCGTATCCTATTCTCTATCCTATCCAATCCTATATCGTATCCTCTATCCTATCCTATCCTCTATCCTATCCTATCGTGTATCTTATCCTATCCTCTATCCTATCCTATCCTCTATCCTATCCTATCCTCTATCCTATCCTATCCTCTATCCTATCCGATCCTCTATCCTATCCTATCCTCTATAATATCGTATCCTCTATCATATCCTATTCTCTTTTCTATAATATCATCTATCCTATACCATTCTCTATCCTATCCTATCCTCTACCCTATCCTATCCTCTATCCCATCCTATTCTCTATCCAATCCTATCCTATCCTCTATCGTATCCTATTCTCTATCCTATCCAATCCTATATCGTATCTTCTATCCTATCCGATCCTCTATCCTATCCTATCCTCTATAATATCGTATCCCCTAACCTATAATATAATTTACCCTATCCTATTCTCTATCCTATCCTATCCTCTATCCTATCCTATCCTCTATCCTATCCTTTCCGCTATCCTATCCTATCCTCTATCCTATCCGATCCTCTTATCCTATCCTATCCTCTATCCTATCCTATCCTCTATCCTATCCTATCCCCTAACCTATCCTATCCTCTATCCTATCCTATCCTCTATCCTATCCTATCCTCTATCCTAGCCTATCCTATCCTATCCTCTATCCTATCCTCTATCCTATCCTATCCTCTATCCTATCCTATCCTCCATCCTATCCTATCCTCTATCCTATCCTATCCTCTATCCTATCCTATCCTCTATCCGATCCTACTGTCTATCCAATCCTATACTATCCTCTATCGTATCCTATTCTCTATCCTATCCAATCCTATATCGTATCCTCTATCCTATCCTATCCTCTATCCTATCCTATCGTGTATCTTATCCTATCCTCTATCCTATCCTATCCTCTATCCTATCCTATCCTCTATCCTAGCCTATCCCCTATCCTATCCTCTCCTCTATCCTATCCTATCCTCTATCCTATCCTATCCTCTATCCTATCCTATCCTCTATCCTATCCTCTATCCTATCCTATCCTCTATCCTATCCTATCCTCTATCCTATCCGATCCTCTATCCTATCCTATCCTCTATAATATCGTATCCCCTAACCTATAATATAATTTACCCTATCCTATTCTCTATCCTATCCTATCCTCTATCCTATCCTACCCTCTATCCTATCCTATCCTCTATCCTATCCTATCCTCTATCCTATCCGATCCTCTATCCTATCCTATCCTCTATAATATCGTATCCTCTATCATATCCTATTCTCTTTTCTATAATATCATCTATCCTATACCATTCTCTATCCTATCCTATCCTCTACCCTATCCTATCCTCTATCCCATCCTATTCTCTATCCAATCCTATCCTATCCTCTATCGTATCCTATTCTCTATCCTATCCAATCCTATATCGTATCTTCTATCCTATCCGATCCTCTATCCTATCCTATCCTCTATCCTAACCTATCCTCTATCCTATCCTATCCTCTATCCTATCCTTTCCGCTATCCTATCCTGTCCTCTATCCTATCCTATCCTCTATCCTATCCTATCATCTATCCTAGCCTATCCTCTATCCTATCCTATCCTATCCTGTATCCTATTCTATCCTCTATCCTATCCTATCCTCTATCCTATCCTATCCTCTATCCTATCCTATCCTCTATCCTATCCTATCCTCTATCCTATCCTATCCTCTATCCGATCCTACTGTCTATCCAATCCTATACTATCCTCTATCGTATCCTATTCTCTATCCTATCCAATCCTATATCGTATCCTCTATCCTATCCTATCCTCTATCCTATCCTATCGTGTATCTTATCCTATCCTCTATCCTATCCTATCCTCTATCCTATCCTATCCTCTATCCTAGCCTATCCCCTATCCTATCCTCTCCTCTATCCTATCCTATCCTCTATCCTATCCTATCCTCTATCCTATCCTATCCTCTATCCTATCCTCTATCCTATCCTATCCTCTATCCTATCCTATCCTCTATCCTATCCGATCCTCTATCCTATCCTATCCTCTATAATATCGTATCCCCTAACCTATAATATAATTTACCCTATCCTATTCTCTATCCTATCCTATCCTCTATCCTATCCTACCCTCTATCCTATCCTATCCTCTATCCTATCCTATCCTCTATCCTATCCGATCCTCTATCCTATCCTATCCTCTATAATATCGTATCCTCTATCATATCCTATTCTCTTTTCTATAATATCATCTATCCTATACCATTCTCTATCCTATCCTATCCTCTACCCTATCCTATCCTCTATCCCATCCTATTCTCTATCCAATCCTATCCTATCCTCTATCGTATCCTATTCTCTATCCTATCCAATCCTATATCGTATCTTCTATCCTATCCGATCCTCTATCCTATCCTATCCTCTATCCTAACCTATCCTCTATCCTATCCTATCCTCTATCCTATCCTTTCCGCTATCCTATCCTGTCCTCTATCCTATCCTATCCTCTATCCTATCCTATCATCTATCCTAGCCTATCCTCTATCCTATCCTATCCTATCCTGTATCCTATTCTATCCTCTATCCTATCCTATCCTCTATCCTATCCTATCCTCTATCCTATCCTATCCTCTATCCTATCCTATTCTCTATCCTATCCAATCCTATATCGTATCCTATATCCTATCCTATCCTCTATCCTATCCTATCCTCTATCCTATCCTATCCTCTATCCTATCCGATCCTCTTATCCTATCCTATCCTCTATCCTATCCTATCCTCTATCCTATCCTATCCCCTAACCTATCCTATCCTCTATCCTATCCTATCCTCTATCCTATCCTATCCTCTATCCTAGCCTATCCTATCCTATCCTCTATCCTATCCGATCCTCTTATCCTATCCTTTCCGCTATCCTATCCTATCCTCTATCCTATCCGATCCTCTTATCCTATCCTATCCTCTATCCTATCCTATCCTCTATCCTATCCTATCCCCTAACCTATCCTATCCTCTATCCTATCCTATCCTCTATCCTATCCTATCCTCTATCCTAGCCTATCCTATCCTATCCTCTATCCTATCCTCTATCCTATCCTATCCTCTATCCTATCCTATCCTCCATCCTATCCTATCCTCTATCCTATCCTATCCTCTATCCTATCCTATCCTCTATCCGATCCTACTGTCTATCCAATCCTATACTATCCTCTATCGTATCCTATTCTCTATCCTATCCAATCCTATATCGTATCCTCTATCCTATCCTATCCTCTATCCTATCCTATCGTGTATCTTATCCTATCCTCTATCCTATCCTATCCTCTATCCTATCCTATCCTCTATCCTAGCCTATCCCCTATCCTATCCTCTCCTCTATCCTATCCTATCCTCTATCCTATCCTATCCTCTATCCTATCCTATCCTCTATCCTATCCGATCCTCTATCCTATCCTATCCTCTATAATATCGTATCCCCTAACCTATAATATAATTTACCCTATCCTATTCTCTATCCTATCCTATCCTCTATCCTATCCTATCCTCTATCCTATCCTATCCTCTATCCTATCCTATCCTCTATCCTATCCTATCCTCTATCCTATCCGATCCTCTATCCTATCCTATCCTCTATAATATCGTATCCTCTATCATATCCTATTCTCTTTTCTATAATATCATCTATCCTATACCATTCTCTATCCTATCCTATCCTCTACCCTATCCTATCCTCTATCCCATCCTATTCTCTATCCAATCCTATCCTATCCTCTATCGTATCCTATTCTCTATCCTATCCAATCCTATATCGTATCTTCTATCCTATCCGATCCTCTATCCTATCCTATCCTCTATCCTAACCTATCCTCTATCCTATCCTATCCTCTATCCTATCCTTTCCGCTATCCTATCCTGTCCTCTATCCTATCCTATCCTCTATCCTATCCTATCATCTATCCTAGCCTATCCTCTATCCTATCCTATCCTATCCTGTATCCTATTCTATCCTCTATCCTATCCTATCCTCTATCCTATCCTATCCTCTATCCTATCCTATCCTCTATCCTATCCTATTCTCTATCCTATCCAATCCTATATCGTATCCTATATCCTATCCTATCCTCTATCCTATCCTATCCTCTATCCTATCCTATCCTCTATCATATCCTATCCTCTATTCTAGCCTATCCTCTATCCTATCCTATCCTCTATCCTATCCTATCCTCTATCCTATCCTATCCTCTATCCTCTATCCTATCCTATCCTCTATCCTATCCTATCCTCTATCCTAGCCTATCCCCTATCCTATCCTCTCCTCTATCCTATCCTATCCTCTATCCTATCCTATCCTCTATCCTATCCTATCCTCTATCCTATCCGATCCTCTATCCTATCCTATCCTCTATAATATCGTATCCCCTAACCTATAATATAATTTACCCTATCCTATTCTCTATCCTATCCTATCCTCTATCCTATCCTATCCTCTATCCTATCCTATCCTCTATCCTATCCTATCCTCTATCCTATCCTATCCTCTATCCTATCCGATCCTCTATCCTATCCTATCCTCTATAATATCGTATCCTCTATCATATCCTATTCTCTTTTCTATAATATCATCTATCCTATACCATTCTCTATCCTATCCTATCCTCTACCCTATCCTATCCTCTATCCCATCCTATTCTCTATCCAATCCTATCCTATCCTCTATCGTATCCTATTCTCTATCCTATCCAATCCTATATCGTATCTTCTATCCTATCCGATCCTCTATCCTATCCTATCCTCTATCCTAACCTATCCTCTATCCTATCCTATCCTCTATCCTATCCTTTCCGCTATCCTATCCTGTCCTCTATCCTATCCTATCCTCTATCCTATCCTATCATCTATCCTAGCCTATCCTCTATCCTATCCTATCCTATCCTGTATCCTATTCTATCCTCTATCCTATCCTATCCTCTATCCTATCCTATCCTCTATCCTATCCTATCCTCTATCCTATCCTATTCTCTATCCTATCCAATCCTATATCGTATCCTATATCCTATCCTATCCTCTATCCTATCCTATCCTCTATCCTATCCTATCCTCTATCATATCCTATCCTCTATTCTAGCCTATCCTCTATCCTATCCTATCCTCTATCCTATCCTATCCTCTATCCTATCCTATCCTCTATCCTCTATCCTATCCTATCCTCTATCCTATCCTATCCTCTATCCTAGCCTATCCCCTATCCTATCCTATCCTCTATCCTATCCTATCCTCTATCCTATCCTATCCTCTATCCTATCCTATCCACTATCCTATCCTATTCTCTATCCTATCCTATCCTCTATCCTATCCTTTCCGCTATCCTATCCTATCCTCTATCCTATCCTATCCTCTATCCGATCCTATCCTATATCCTATCCTATCCTCTATCCTATCCTATCCTCTATCCTATCCTATCCTCTATCCTATCCTATCCTCTATCCTATCCTATCCTCTATCCTAGCCTATCCCCTATCCTATCCTATCCTCTATCCTATCCTATCCTCTATCCTATCCTATCCTCTATCCTATCCTATCCTCTATCCTATCCTATTCTCTATCCTATCCTATCCTCTATCCTATCCTTTCCGCTATCCTATCCTATCCTCTATCCTATCCTATCCTCTATCCGATCCTATCCTATATCCTATCCTATCCTCTATCCTATCCTATCCTCTTATCCTATCCTATCCTCTATCCTAGCCTATCCTCTATCCTATCCTATCCTCTATCCTATCCGATCCTCTATCCTATCCGATCCTCTATAATATCGTATCCTCTATCATATCCTATCCTCTTTCCTATAATATCATCTATCCTATCCTATTCTCTATCCTATCCTATACTCTATCCTATGCTATCCTCTATCCCATCCTATTCTCTATCCAATCCTATCCTATCCACTATCGTATCCTATTCTCTATCCTATCCAATCCTATATCGTATCCTCTATCCTATCCTATCCTGTATCCTATCCTATCCTGTATCATATCCTATCCTCTATCCTATCCTATCCTCTATCCGATCCTATCCTATATCCTATCCTATCCTCTATCCTATCCTATCCTCTTATCCTATCCTATCCTCTATCCTATCCTATCCTCTATCCTATCCGATCCTCTATCCTATCCAATCCTATATCGTATCCTATATGCTATCCTATCCTCTATCCTATCCTATCCTATATCCTATCCGATCCTCTATCCTATCCTATCCTCTATCCTATCCTATCCTCTATCCTATCCTTTCCTCTATACTATCCTATCCTCTATCCTATTCTATAGTCTATCCTATCCTATCCTATCCTCTATCGTATCCTATTCTCTATCCTATCCAATCCTATATCGTATCCTCTATGCTATCCTATCCTCTATCCTATCCTATCCTGTATCCTATCCGATCCTCTATCCTATCCTATCATCTATAATATCGTATCCTCTATCATATCCTATCCTCTTTCCTATAATATCATCTATCCTATCCTATTCTCTATCCTATCCTATACTCTATCCTATGCTATCCTCTATCCCATCCTATTCTCTATCCAATCCTATCCTATCCACTATCGTATCCTATTCTCTATCCTATCCAATCCTATATCGTATCCTCTATCCTTTCCCCTCCTGTATCCTATCCTATCCTGTATCATATCCTATCCTCTATCCTATCCTATCCTCTATCCGATCCTATCCTATATCCTATCCTATCCTCTATCCTATCCTATCCTCTTATCCTATCCTATCCTCTATCCTATCCTATCCTCTATCCTATCCGATCCTCTATCCTATCCAATCCTATATCGTATCCTATCCTCTATCCTATCCTATCCTATCCTCTATCCTATCCTTTCCTCTATACTATCCTATCCTCTATCCTATTCTATACTCTATCCTATCCTATCCTATCCTCTATCGTATCCTATTCTCTATCCTATCCAATCCTATATCGTATCCTCTATGCTATCCTATCCTCTATCCTATCCTATCCTGTATCCTATCCGATCCTCTATCCTATCCTATCATCTATAATATCGTATCCTCTGTCCTATCCTTGCTCTATCCTATAATATCATATATCCTATGCTATCATCTATCGTATCCTATCCTCTATCCTATCCTATCCTCTATCCTATCCTATCCTCTATCCTATCCTATCCTCTATCCTATCCTATCCTCTATCCTATCCTATCCTATCCTCTATCCTATCCTTTCCTCTATACTATCCTATCCTCTATCCCATCCTATTCTCTATCCAATCCTATCCTATCCTCTATCGTATCCGATTCTCTATCCTATCCAATCCTATATCGTATCCTCTATGCTATCCTATCCTCTATCCTATCCTATCCTGTATCCTATCCGATCCTCTATCCTATCCTATCATCTATAATATCGTATCCTCTGTCCTATCCTTGCTCTATCCTATAATATCATATATCCTATCCTATTCTCTATCCTATCCTATCTTATCATCTATCGTATCCTATCCTCTATCCTATCCAATCCTATATCCTATCTTCTATCCTATCCTATCCTCTATCCTATCCTATCCTCTATCCTATCCTATCCTCTATCCTATCCTATCCTCTATCCTATCCTATCCTATCCTCTATCCAATCCTTTCCTCTATCCTATCCTATCCTCTATCATCATCCTATTCTCTATCCAATCCTATCCTATCCTCCATCGTATCCTATTCTCTATCCTATCCAATCCTATATAGTATCCTCTATGCTATCCTATCCTCTATCCTATCCTATCCTGTATCCTATCCGATCCTCTATCCTATCCTATCATCTATAATATCGTATCCTCTGTCCTATCCTTGCTCTATCCTATAATATCATATATCCTATCCTATCATCTATCGTATCCTATCCTCTATCCTATCCTATCCTCTATCCTATCCTATCCTCTATCCTATCCTATCCTCTATCCTATCCTATCCTCTATCCTATCCTATCCTCTATCCTATCCTATCCTATCCTCTATCCTATCCTTTCCCCTATACTATCCTATCCTCTATCCCATCCTATTCTCTATCCAATCCTATCCTATCCTCTATCGTATCCGATTCTCTATCCTATCCAATCCTATATCGTATCCTCTATGCTATCCTATCCTCTATCCTATCCTATCCTGTATCCTATCCGATCCTCTATCCTATCCTATCATCTATAATATCGTATCCTCTGTCCTATCCTTGCTCTATCCTATAATATCATATATCCTACCCTATTCTCTATCCTATCCTATCTTATCCTCTATCGTATCCTATCCTCTATCCTATCCAATCCTATATCCTATCTTCTATCCTATCCTATCCTCTATCCTATCCTATCCTCTTATCCTATCCTATCCTCTATCCTATCGTATCCTCTATCCTATCCTATCCTCTATCCTATCCTATCCTCTATCCTATCCTATCCTATCCTCTATCCAATCCTTTCCTCTATCCTATCCTATCCTCTATCATCATCCTATTCTCTATCCAATCCTATCCTATCCTCCATCGTATCCTATTCTCTATCCTATCCAATCCTATATAGTATCCTCTATCCTATCCTATCCTCTATCCTATCCTACCCTATATCCTAACCTATCCTCTATCCTATCCTATCCTCTATCCTATCCTATCCTCTATCCTAACCGATCCTCTATCCTATCCTATCCTCTATCATATCCTATCCTCTTTCCTATCATATCCTATCCTCTATCCTATCCTATCCCCTAACCTATCCTATCCTCTATCCTATCCTATCCTCTATCCTATCCTATCCTCTATCCTATCCTATCCTCTTTCCTATCCTATCCTCAATCCTACCCTATCCTCTATCCTATCCTATCCTCTATCCTATCCTATCCTCTTTCCTATCCTATCCTCAATCCTACCCTATCCTCTGTCGTATCCTATCCTCTACCCTATCCAATCCTATAACCTATACTCTATCCTATTCTCTATCCTATCCTATCCTCTATCCTATCCTATCCACTATCGTCTCCTATCTTCTATCCTATCCAATCCCCTATCCTATCCTCTATCCTGTCCTCTACCCTATCCTATCCTCTATCCTATCCTATCCTCTATCCTATCCTATCCTCTATCCTATCCTATCCTCTATCCTATCCTATCCTTTATCCTATCCTATCCTCTATCCTATCCTATCCTCTATCCTATCCTATCCTCTATCCTAGCCTATCCTATCCTATCCTCTATCCTATCCTCTATCCTATCCTATCCTCTATCCTATCCTATCCTCTATCCTATCCTATCCTCTATCCTATCCTATCCTCTATCCTATCCTATCCTCTATCCGATCCTATTGTCTATCCAATCCTATACTATCCTCTATCGTATCCTATTCTCTATCCTATCCAATCCTATATCGTATCCTCTATCCTATCCTATCCTCTATCCTATCCTATCGTGTATCTTATCCTATCCTCTATCCTATCCTATCCTCTATCCTATCCTATCCTCTATCCTATCATATCCTTTATTCTATCCTATCCTCTATCCTATCCTATCCTCTACCCTATCCTATCCTCTACCCTATCCTATCCTATCCTCTATGCTATCCTATAATCTATCCTATCCTATCCTGTATCGCATCCTATTCTCTATCCAATCCTATCCTATCCTCTATCGTATCCTATTCTCTATCGTATCCTATTCTCTATCCTAACCAATCCTATATAGTATCCTCTATCCTATCCTATCCTCTATCCTATCCTATCCTATATCCTATCCTATCCTCTATCCTATCCTATCTTCTATCCTATCCTATCCTGTATCCTAACCGATCCTCTATCCTATCCTATCCTCTATAATATCGTATCCTCTATCATATCCTATCCTCTATCCCACCCTATTCTCTATCCAATCCTATCCTATCCTGTATCCTATCCTATCCTCTATCCTATCCTATCCTCTATCCTATCCTTTCCGCTATCCTATCCTATCCTCTATCCTATCCGATCCTCTTATCCTATCCTATCCTCTATCCTATCCTATCCTCTATCCTATCCTATCCCCTAACCTATCCTATCCTCTATCCTATCCTATCCTCTATCCTATCCTATCCTCTTTCCTATCCTATCCACAATCCTACCCTATCCTCTGTCGTATCCTATCCTCTACCCTATCCAATCCTATAACCTATACTCTATCCTATCCTATTCTCTATCCTATCCTATCCTCTATCTTATCCTATCCACTATCGTCTCCTATCTTCTATCCTATCCAATCCCCTATCCTAGCCTCTATCCTGTCCTCTACCCTATCCTATCCTCTATCCTATCCTATCCTCTATCCTATCCTATCCTCTATCCTATCCGATCCTCTATTCTATCCTATCCTCTATAATATCGTATCCTCTATCATATCCTATTCTCTTTCCTATAATATCATCTATCCTATCCAATTCTCTATCCTATCCTATCCTCTATCCTATCCTATCCTCTATCCCATCCTATTCTCTATCCAACCCTATACTATCCTCTATCGTATCCTATTCTCTATCCTATCCAATCGTATATCGTATCCTCTATCCTATCCTATCCTCTATCCTATCCTATCCTGTATCCTATCCAATCCTCTATCCTATCCTATCCTCTATCCTATCCTATCCGTTATCCTATCCTATACTCTATCCTATCCTCTCCTCTATCCTATCCTATCCTCTATCCTGTCCTATCCTCTATCCTATCCTCTATCCTATCCGATCCTCTATCCTATCCTATCCTCTATAATATCGTATCCCCTAACCTATAATATAATTTACCCTATCCTATTCTCTATCCTATCCTATCCTCTATCCTATCCTATCCTCTATCCTATCCTATCCTCTATCCTATCCACTCCTCTATCCTATCCTATCCTCTATCCTATCCTATCCTGTATCCTATCCTATACCTCTATCCTATCCTATCCTCTATCCTATCCTATCCTCTATCCTATCCTATCCTCTACCCTATCCTATCCTCTACCCTATCCTATCCTATCCTCTATGCTATCCTATCCTCTATCCTATCCTATCCTCTATCCTATCCTATCCTCTATCCTATCCACTCCTCTATCCTATCCTATCCTCTATCCTATCCTATCCTGTATCCTATCCTATACCTCTATCCTATCCTATCCTCTATCCTATCCTATCCTCTATCCTATCCTATCCTCTATCCTATCCTATCCTCTATCCTATCCACTCCTCTATCCTATCCTATCCTCTATCCTATCCTATCCTGTATCCTATCCTATACCTCTATCCTATCCTATCCTCTATCCTATCCTATCCTCTATCCTATCCTATCCTCTACCCTATCCTATCCTCTACCCTATCCTATCCTATCCTCTATGCTCTCCTATAATCTATCCTATCCTATCCTCTATCCTATCCTATCCTCTATCCTATCCTATCCTCTATCCTATCCTATCCTCTATCCTATCCTATCCTCTATCCTATCCTATCCTCTATCCTATCCGATCCTCTATCCTATCCTATCCTCTATAATATCGTATCCTCTATCATATCCTATTCTCTTTTCTATAATATCATCTATCCTATCCCATTCTCTATCCTATCCTATCCTCTACACTATCCTATCCTCTATCCCATCCTATTCTCTATCCAATTCTATCCTATCCTCTATCGTATCCTATTCTCTATCCTATCCAATCCTATATCGTATCTTCTATCCTATCCGATCCTCTATCCTATCCTATCCTGTATCCTATCCTATCCTCTATCCTATCCTATCCTCTATCCTATCCTACTCTTTATCCTATCCTATCCTCTATCCTATCCTATCCTCTATCCTATCCTTTCCGCTATCCTATCCTATCCTCTATCCTATCCGATCCTCTTATCCTATCCTATCCTCTATCCTATCCTATCCTCTATCCTATCCTATCTCCTAACCTATCCTATCCTCTATCCTATCCTATCCTCTATCCTATCCTATCCTCTTTCCTATCCTATCCTCAATCCTACCCTATCCTCAATCCTACCCTATCCTCTGTCGTACCCTATCCTCTACCCTATCCAATCCTATAACCTATACTCTATCCTATCCTATTCTCTATCCTATCCTATCCTCTATCCTATCCTATCCACTATCGTCTCCTATCTTCTATCCTATCCAATCCCCTATCCTATCCTCTATCCTGTCCTCTACCCTATCCTATCCTCTATCCTATCCTATCCTCTATCCTATCCTATCCTCTATCCTATCCGATCCTCTATCCTATCCTATCCTCTATAATATCGTATCCTCTATCATATCCTATTCTCTTTCCTATAATATCATCTATCCTATCCTATTCTCTATCCTATCCTATCCTCTATCCTATCCTATCCTCTATCCCATCCTATTCTCTATCCAACACTATACTATCCTCTATCGTATCCTATTCTCTATCCTATCCAATCGTATATCGTATCCTCTATCCTATCCTATCCTCTATCCTATCCTATCCTCTATCCTATCCTATCCTGTATCCTATCCAATCCTCTATCCTATCCTATCCTCTATCCTATCCTATCCTTTATCCTATCCTATACTCTATCCTATCCTCTCCTCTATCCTATCCTTTCCTCTATCCTATCCTATCCTCTATCCTATCCTATCCTCTATCCTATCCGATCGTCTATCCTATCCTATCCTCTATAATATCGTATCCCCTAACCTATAATATAATTTACCCTATCCTATTCTCTATCCTATCCTATCCTCTATCCTATCCTATCCTCTATCCTATCCACTCCTCTATCCTATCCAATCCTCTATCCTATCCTATCCTCTATCCTATCCTATCCTGTATCCTATCCTATACCTCTATCCTATCCTATCCTCTATCCTAACCGATCCTCTATCCTATCCCATCCTCTATAATATCGTATCCTCTATCATATCCTTTCCTCTTTCCTATAATATAATGTATCCTATCCTATTCTCTATCCTATCCTATCCTCTATCCTATCCTCTCCTCTATCCCATCCTATTCTCTATCCAATCCTATCCTATCCTCTTATCCTATCCTATCCTCTATCCTATCCTATCCTATCCTATCCTCTATCCTATCCTATCCTCTATCCTATCCTATCCTCTATCCGATCCTATTCTCTATCCAACCCTATACTATCCTCTATCGTATCCTATTCTCTATCCTATCCAATCGTATATCGTATCCTCTATCCTATCCTATCCTCTATCCTATCCTATCCTGTATCCTATCCTATCCTGTATCCTATCCTATCCTCTATCCTATCCTACCCTTTATCCTATCCTATCCTCTATCCTATCCTATCCTCTATCCTATCCTTTCCGCTATCCTATCCTATCCTCTATCCTATCCGATCCTCTTATCCTATCCTATCCTCTATCCTATCCTATCCTCTATCCTATCCTATCCCCTAACCTATCCTATCCTCTATCCTATCCTATCCTCTATCCTATCCTATCCTCTTTCCTATCCTATCCTCAATCCTACCCTATCCTCTGTCGTATCCTATCCTCTACCCTATCCAATCCTATAACCTATACTCTATCCTATCCTATTCTCTATCCTATCCTATCCTCTATCCTATCCTATCCACTATCGTCTCCTATCTTCTATCCTATCAAATCCCCTATCCTATCCTCTATCCTGTCCTCTACCCTATCCTATCCTCTATCCTATCCTATCCTCTATCCTATCCTATCCTCTATCCTATCCGATCCTCTATCCTATCCTATCCTCTATAATATCGTATCCTCTATCATATCCTATTCTCTTTCCTATAATATCATCTATCCTATCCTATTCTCTATCCTATCCTATCCTCTATCCTATCCTATCCTCTATCCCATCCTATTCTCTATCCAACACTATACTATCCTCTATCGTATCCTATTCTCTATCCTATCCAATCGTATATCGTATCCTCTATCCTATCCTATCCTCTATCCTATCCTATCCTGTATCCTATCCAATCCTCTATCCTATCCTATCCTCTATCCTATCCTATCCTTTATCCTATCCTATACTCTATCCTATCCTCTCCTCTATCCTATCCTTTCCTCTATCCTATTCTATCCTCTATCCTATCCTATCCTCTATCCTATCCGATCCTCTATCCTATCCTATCCTCTATAATATCGTATCCCCTAACCTATAATATAATTTACCCTATCCTATTCTCTATCCTATCCTATCCTCTATCCTATCCTATCCACTCCTCTATCCTATCCTATCCTCTATCCTATCCTATCCTCTATCCTATCCTATCCTGTATCCTATTCTATACCTCTAGCCTATCCTATCCTCTATCCTAACCGATCCTCTATCCTATCCTATCCTCTATAATATCGTATCCTCTATCATATCCTATCCTCTTTCCTATAATATCATCTATCCTATCCTATTCTCTATCCTATCCTATCCTCTATCCTATCCTCTCCTCTATCCCATCCTATTCTCTATCCAATCCTATCCTATCCTGTATCCTATCCTATCCTCTATCCTATCCTATCCTATCCTATCCTCTATCCTATCCTGTCCTCTACCCTATCCTATCCTCTATCCTATCCTATCCTCTATCCTATCCTATCCTCTATCCTATCCGATCCTCTATCCTATCCTATCCTCTATAATATCGTATCCTCTATCATATCCTATTCTCTTTCCTATAATATCATCTATCCTATCCTATTCTCTATCCTATCCTATCCTCTATCCTATCCTATCCTCTATCCCATCCTATTCTCTATCCAACACTATACTATCCTCTATCGTATCCTATTCTCTATCCTATCCAATCGTATATCGTATCCTCTATCCTATCCTATCCTCTATCCTATCCTATCCTCTATCCTATCCTATCCTCTATCCTATCCTATCCTCTATCCTATCCTATCCTGTATCCTATCCTATACCTCTATCCTATCCTATCCTCTATCCTATCCTATCCTCTATCCTATCCTATCCTATATCCTATCCTATCCTCTATCCTATCCTATCCTCTATCCTATCCTATCCTATCCTATCCTCTATCCTATCCTCTATCCTATCCTATCCTCTATCCTATCCTATCCTCTATCCTATCCTATCCTCTATCCGATCCTATTGTCTATCCAATCCTATACTATCCTCTATCGTATCCTATTCTATATCCTATCCAATCCTATATCGTATCCTCTATCCTATCCTATCCTCTATCCTATCCTATCCTGTATCTTATCCTATCCTCTATCCTATCCTATCCTCTATCCTATCCTATCCTCTATCCTATCCTATCCTCTGTCCTATCCTATCCTCTATCCTATCCTATCCTATCCTCTATCCTATCCTATCTTCTATCGTCTGCTATCTTCAATACAATCCAATCCCCTATCCTATCCTCTATAATATCCTATCCTCTATAATATCCACTCCTCTATCCTATCCTATCCTCTATCCTATCCTATCCTGTATCCTATCCTATCCTGTATCCTATCCTATCCTCTATCCTATCCTATCCTCTATCCGATCCTATCCTCTATCCTCTCCTATCCTCTATCCTATCCTATCCTATCCTATCCTCTATCCTATCCTCTCCGCTATCCTATCCTATCCTCTATCCGATCCTATTGTCTATCCAATCCTATACTATCCTCTATCGTATCCTATTCTCTATCCTATCCAATCCTATATCGTCTCCTCTATCCTATCCTATCCTCTATCCTATCCTATCCTGTATCCTATCCTATCCTCTATCGTCTGCTATCTTCAATACAATCCAATCCCCTATCCTATCCTCTATCCTATCCTATCCTCTATAATATCCACTCCTCTATCCTATCCTATCCTCTATCCTATCCTATCCTCTATCCTATCCGATCCTCTATCCTATCCTATCCTCTATCCTATCCAATCCTATAACCTATACTCTATCCTATCCTATTCTCTATCCTATCCTATCCTCTATCCTATCCTATCCACTATCGTCTCCTATCTTCTATCCTATCCAATCCCCTATCCTATCCTCTATCCTGTCCTCTACCCTATCCTATCCTCTATCCTATCCTATCCTCTATCCTATCCTATCCTCTATCCTATCCGATCCTCTATCCTATCCTGTATCCTATCCGATCCTCTATCCTATCCTATCCAATATAATATCGTATCCTCTATCATATCCTATCCTCTTTCCTATAATATCATCTATCCTATCCTATCCTCTATCCTATCCTATCCTCTATCCTATCCTATCCTCTATCGTCTCCTATCTTCTATCTTATCCAATCCCCTATCCTATCCTCTATCCTGTCCTCTACCCTATCCTATCCTCTATCCTATCCTATTTTCTATCCTATCCTATCCTCTATCCTATCCGATCCTCTATCCTATCCTATCCTCTATAATATCGTATCCTCTATCATATCCTATTCTCTTTCCTATAATATCATCTATCCTATCCTATTCTCTATCCTATCCTATCCTCTATCCTATCCTATCCTCTATCCCATCCTATTCTCTATCCAACCCTATACTATCCTCTATCGTATCCTATTCTCTATCCTATCCAATCGTATATCGTATCCTCTATCCTATCCTATATTCTATCCTATCCTATCCTATCCTGTATCCTATCCAATCCTCTATCCTATCCTATCCTCTATCCTATCCTATCCTTTATCCTATCCTATACTCTATCCTATCCTCTCCTCTATCCTATCCTATCCTATCCTATCCTCTATCCTATCCTCTCCGCTATCCTATCCTATCCTCTATCCGATCCTATTGTCTATCCAATCCTATACTATCCTCTATCGTATCCTATTCTCTATCCTATCCAATCCTATATCGTATCCTCTATCCCATCCTATCCTCTATCCTATCCTATCCTCTATCCTATCCTATCCTCTTTCCTATCCTATCCTCAATCCTACCCTATCCTCTGTCGTATCCTATCCTCTACCCTATCCAATCCTATAACCTATACTCTATCCTATCCTATTCTCTATCCTATCCTATCCTCTATCCTATCCTATCCACTATCGTCTCCTATCTTCTATCCTATCCAATCCCCTATCCTATCCTCTATCCTGTCCTCTACCCTATCCTATCCTCTATCCTATCCTATCCTCTATCCTATCCTATCCTCTATCCTATCCGATCCTCTATCCTATCCTGTATCCTATCCGATCCTCTATCCTATCCTATCCTCTATAATATCGTATCCTCTATCATATCCTATCCTCTTTCCTATAATATCATCTATCCTATCCTATCCTCTATCCTATCCTATCCTCTATCCTATCCTATCCTCTATCGTCTCCTATCTTCTATCCTATCCAATCCCCTATCCTATCCTCTATCCTGCCCTCTACCCTATCCTATCCTCTATCCTATCCTATCCTCTATCCTATCCTATCCTCTATCCTATCCGATCCTCTATCCTATCCTATCCTCTATAATATCGTATCCTCTATCATATCCTATTCTCTTTCCTATAATAGCATCTATCCTATCCTATTCTCTATCCTATCCTATCCTCTATCCTATCCTATCCTCTATCCCATCCTATTCTCTATCCAACCCTATACTATCCTCTATCGTATCCTATTCTCTATCATATCCAATCGTATATCGTATCCTCTATCCTATCCTATCCTCTATCCTATCCTATCCTATCCTGTATCCTATCCAATCCTCTATCCTATCCTATCCTCTATCCTATCCTATCCTTTATCCTATCCTATACTCTATCCTATCCTCTCCTCTATCCTATCCTATCCTATCCTATCCTCTATCCTATCCTCTCCGCTATCCTATCCTATCCTCTATCCGATCCTATTGTCTATCCAATCCTATACTATCCTCTATCGTATCCTATTCTCTATCCTATCCAATCCTATATCGTATCCTCTATCCTATCCTATCCTCTATCCTATCCTATCCTCTATCCTATCCTATCCTCTTTCCTATCCTATCCTCAATCCTACCCTATCCTCTGGCGTATCCTATCCTCTACCCTATCCAATCCTATAACCTATACTCTATCCTATCCTATTCTCTATCCTATCCTATCCTCTATCCTATCCTATCCACTATCGTCTCCTATCTTCTATCCTATCCAATCCCCTATCCTATCCTCTATCCTGTCCTCTACCCTATCCTATCCTCTATCCTATCCTATCCTCTATCCTTTCCTATCCTCTATCCTATCCGATCCTCTATCCTATCCTATCCTCTATAATATCGTATCCTCTATCATATCCTATTCTCTTTCCTATAATATCATCTATCCTATCCTATTCTCTATCCTATCCTATCCTCTATCCTATCCTATCCTCTATCCCATCCTATTCTCTATCCAACCCTATACTATCCTCTATCGTATCCTATTCTCTATCCTATCCAATCGTATATCGTATCCTCTATCCTATCCTATCCTCTATCCTATCCTATCCTGTATCCTATCCAATCCTCTATCCTATCCTATCCTCTATCCTATCCTATCCTTTATCCTATCCTATACTCTATCCTATCCTCTCCTCTATCCTATCCTATCCGCTATCCTATCCTATCCTCTATCCTATCCTATCCTCTATCCTATCCTATTCTCTATCCTATCCAATCCTATATAGTATCCTCTATCCTATCCTATCCTCTATCCTATCCTATCCTATATCCTATCCTATCCTCTATCCTATCCTATCCTCTATCCTATCCTATCCTCTATCCTAACCGATCCTCTATCCTATCCTATCCTCTATAATATCGTATCCTCTATCATATCCTATTCTCTTTCCTATAATATCATCTATCCTATCCTATTCTCTATCCTATCCTATCCTCTATCCTATCGTATCCTCTATCCCATCCTATTCTCTATCCAACCCTATACTATCCTCTATCGTATCCTATTCTCTATCCTATCCAATCGTATATCGTATCCTCTATCCTATCCTATCCTCTATCCTATCCTATCCTGTATCCTATCCAATCCTCTATCCTATCCTATCCTCTATCCTATCCTATCCTTTATCCTATCCTATACTCTATCCTATCCTCTCCTCTATCCTATCCTATCCGCTATCCTATCCTATCCTCTATCCTATCCTCTATCCTATCCTATCCTGTATCCTATCCTATCCTATCCTCTATCCTATCCTACCCTTTATCCTATCCTATCCTCTATCCTATCCTATCCTCTATCCTATCCTTTCCGCTATCCTATCCTATCCTCTATCCTATCCGATCCTCTTATCCTATCCTATCCTCTATCCTATCCTATCCTCTATCCTATCCTATCCCCTAACCTATCCTATCCTCTATCCTATCCTATCCTCTATCCTATCCTATCCTCTTTCCTATCCTATCCACAATCCTACCCTATCCTCTGTCGTATCCTATCCTCTACCCTATCCAATCCTATAACCTATACTCTATCCTATCCTATTCTCTATTCTATCCTATCCTCTATCTTATCCTATCCACTATCGTCTCCTATCTTCTATCCTATCCAATCCCCTATCCTAGCCTCTATCCTGTCCTCTACCCTATCCTATCCTCTATCCTATCCTATCCTCTATCCTATCCTATCCTCTATCCTATCCGATCCTCTATTCTATCCTATCCTCTATAATATCGTATCCTCTATCATATCCTATTCTCTTTCCTATAATATCATCTATCCTATCCAATTCTCTATCCTATCCTATCCTCTATCCTATCCTATCCTCTATCCCATCCTATTCTCTATCCAACCCTATACTATCCTCTATCGTATCCTATTCTCTATCCTATCCAATCGTATATCGTATCCTCTACCCTATCCTATCCTCTATCCTATCCTATCCTGTATCCTATCCAATCCTCTATCCTATCCTATCCTCTATCCTATCCTATCCTTTATCCTATCCTATACTCTATCCTATCCTCTCCTCTATCCTATCCTATCCTCTATCCTATCCTATCCCCTAACCTATCCTATCCTCTATCCTATCCTATCCTCTATCCTATCCTATCCTCTTTCCTATCCTATCCTCAATCCTACCCTATCCTCTGTCGTATCCTATCCTCTACCCTATCCAATCCTATAACCTATACTCTATCCTATCCTATCCTCTATCCTATCCTATCCTCTATCCTATCCTATCCTCTACCCTATCCTATCCTCTATCCTATCCGATCCTCTATCCTATCCTATCCTCTATAATATCGTATCCTCTATCATATCCTATTCTCTTTCCTATAATATCATCTATCCTATCCCATTCTCTATCCTATCCTATCCTATCCTCTACCCTATCCTATCCTCTATCCCATCCTATTCTCTATCCAATCCTATCCTATCCTCTATCGTATCCTATTCTCTATCCTATCCAATCCTATATCCCATCCTATTCTCTATCCAATCCTATCCTATCCTCTATCGTATCCTATTCTCTATCCTATCCAATCCTATATCGTATCCTCTATGCTATCCTATCCTCTATCCTAACCTATCCTGTATCCTATCCGATCCTCTATCCTATCCTATCCTCTATAATATCGTATCCTCTATCATATCCTATCCTCTTTCCTATAATATCATGTATCCTATCCTATTCTCTATCCTATCCTATACTCTATCCTATCCTATCCTGTATCGCATCCTATTCTCTATCCAATCCTATCCTATCCTCTATCGTATCCTATGCTCTATCCTATCCAATCCTATATAGTATCCTCTATCCTATCCTATCCTCTATCCTATCCTATCCTATATCCTATCCTATCCTCTATCCTATCCTATCCTCTATCCTAACCGATCCTCTATCCTATCCTATCCTCTATAATATCGTATCCTCTATCATATCCTATTCTCTTTCCTATAATATCATCTATCCTATCCTATTCTCTATCCTATCCTATCCTCTATCCTATCGTATCCTCTATCCCATCCTATTCTCTATCCAACCCTATACTATCCTCTATCGTATCCTATTCTATATCCTATCCAATCGTATATCGTATCCTCTATCCTATCCTATCCTCTATCCTATCCTATCCTGTATCGCATCCTATTCTCTATCCAATCCTATCCTATCCTCTATCGTATCCTATTCTCTATCCTATCCAACCCTATATAGTACCCTCTATCGTATCCTATCCTTTATCCTATCCGATCCTCTATCCTATCCTATCCTCTATAATATCGTATCCTCTAACATATCCTATCCTCTTTCCTATAATATCATCTATCCTATCCTATTCTCTATCCTATCCTATACTCTATCCTACCCTATCCTGTATCGCATCCTATTCTCTATCCAATCCTATCCTATCCTCTATCGTATCCTATTCTCTATCGTATCCTATTCGCTATCCTATCCAATCGTATATCCTATCCTCTTATCCTTTCCTATCCTCTATCCTATCCTATCCTCTATCCTATCCTATCCCCTAACCTATCCTATCCTCTATCCTATCCTATCCTCTATCCTATCCTATCCTCTTTCCTATCCTATCCTCAATCCTACCCTATCCTCTGTCGTATCCTATCCTCTACCCTATCCAATCCTATAACCTATACTCTATCCTATCCTATCCTCTATCCTATCCTATCCTCTATCCTATCATATCCTCTACCCTATCCTATCCTCTATCCTATCCGATCCTCTATCCTATCCTATCCTCTATAATATCGTATCCTCTATCATATCCTATTCTCTTTCCTATAATATCGTCTATCCTATCCCATTCTCTATCCTATCCTATCCTATCCTCTACCCTATCCTATCCTCCATCCCATCCTATTCTCTATCTAATCCTATCCTATCCAGTATCCTATCCTATCCTCTATCCTATCCTATCCTCTATCCGATCCTATTCTCTATCCAATCCTATACTATCCTCTATCGTATCCTATTCTCTATACTATCCAATCGTATATCGTATCCTCTATCCTATCCTATCCTCTATCCTATCCTTTCCTCTATACTATCCTATCCTCTATCCCATCCTATTCTCTATCCTATCCAATCCTATATAGTATCCTCTATCCTATCCTATCCTCTATCCTATCCTATCCTATAACCTATCCTATCCTCTATCCTATCCTATCCTCTATCCTATCCTATCCTCTTTCCTATCCTATCCTCAATCCTACCCTATCCTCTGTCGTATCCTATCCTCTACCCTATCCAATCCTATAACCTATACTCTATCCTATCCGATCCTCTATCCTACCCTATCCTCTATAATATCGTATCCTCTATCATATCCTATTTTCTTTCCTATAATATCATCTATCCTATCCTATCCTCTATCCTATCCTATCCTCTATCCTATCCTATCCTGTATCCTATCCTATCCTCTATCCTATCCTATCCTCTATCCTATCCTATCCTTTATCCTATCCTATACTCTATCCTATCCTCTCCTCTATCCTATCCTATCCTCTATCCTATCCTATCCTCTATCCTATCCTATCCTCTATCCTATCCGATCCTCTATCCTATCCTATCCTCTATAATATCGTATCCCCTAACCTATAATATAATTTACCCTATCCTATTCTCTATCCTATCTTATCCTCTATCCTATCCTATCCTCTATCCTATCCTATCCTCTATCCTATCCACTCCTCTATCCTATCCTATCCTCTATCCTATCCTATCCTGTATCCTATCCTATACCTCTATCCTATCCTATCCTCCATGCTATCCTATCCTCTATCCTATCCTATCCTCTATCCTATCCTATCCTCTATCCTATCCTATCCTCTATCCTATCCTATCCTCT
This sequence comes from Halictus rubicundus, assembly GCF_050948215.1. Lineage (NCBI taxonomy): Eukaryota > Metazoa > Arthropoda > Insecta > Hymenoptera > Halictidae > Halictus > Halictus rubicundus. The sequence continues at coordinate 750,648 of NW_027488614.1, forward strand.
ATCCTATCCTATCCTCTATCCTATCCTATCCTCTATCCTATCCTATCCTCTATCCTATCCTATCCTATCCTATCCTCTATCTTATCCTATCCTCTATCCTATCCTATCCTCTATCCTATCCTATCCTCTATCCTCTCATATCCTTTATCCTATCCTATCCTCTATCCTATCCTATCCTCTACCCTATCCTATCCTCTACCCTATCCTATCCTATCCTCTATGCTATCCTATAATCTATCCTATCCTATCCTCTATCCTATCCTATCCTCTATCCTATCCTTTCCTCTATACTATCCTATCCTCTATCCCATCCTATTCTCTATCCTATCCAATCCTATATAGTATCCTCTATTCTATCCTATCCTCTATCCTATCCTATCCTATATCCTATCCTATCCTCTATCCTATCCTATCCTCTATCCTATCCTATCCTCTATCCTAACCGATCCTCTATCCTATCCTATCCTCTATAATATCGTATCCTCTATCATATCCTATCCTCTTTCCTATAATATCATCTATCCTATCCTATTCTCTATCCTATCCTATCCTCTATCCTATCCTATCCTCTATCCCATCCTATCCTATCCTATCCTCTATCCAATCCTATCCTATCCTGTATCCTATCCTATCCTCTATCCTATCCTATCCTCGATCCGATCCTATTCTCTATCCAATCCTATACTATCCTCTATCGTATCCTATTCTCTATACTATCCAATCGTATATCGTTTCCTCTATCCTATCCTATCCTCTATCCTATCCTTTCCTCTATACTATCCTATCCTCTATCCCATCCTATTCTCTATCCTATCCAATCCTATATAGTATCCTCTATCCTATCCTATCCTCTATCCTATCCTATCCTATAACCTATCCTATCCTCTATCCTATCCTATCCTCTATCCTATCCTATCCTCTTTCCTATCCTATCCTCAATCCTACCCTACCCTCTGTCGTATCCTATCCTCTACCCTATCCAATCCTATAACCTATACTCTATCCTATCCGATCCTCTATCCTATCCTATCCACTATAATATCGTATCCTCTATCATATCCTATTCTCTTTCCTATAATATCATCTATCCTATCCTATCCTCTATCCTATCCTATCCTCTATCCTATCCTATCCTGTATCCTATCCTATCCTCTGTCCTATCCTATCCTCTATCCTATCCTATCCTCTATAATATCGTATCCTCTATCATATCCTATTCTCTTTCCTATAATATCATCTATCCTATCCTATTCTCTATCCTATCCTATCCTCTATCCTATCCTATCCTCTATCCCATCCTATTCTCTATCCAACCCTATACTATCCTCTATCGTATCCTATTCCCTATCCTATCCAATCGTATATCGTATCCTCTATCCTATCCTATCCTCTATCCTATCCTCTCCTCTATCCTATCCGATCCTCTATCCTATCCTATCCTCTATCCTATCCTATCCTCTATCCTATCCTATCCTCTATCCCATCCTATTCTCTATCCAATCCTATCCTATCCTCTATCGTATCCTATTCTCTATCCTATCCTATCCTATCCTCTATCGTATCCTATCCTCTATAATATCGTATCCTCTGTCATATCCTATCCTCTTTCCTATAATATCATCTATCCTATCCTATCCTCTATCCTATCCTATCCTCTATCCTATCCTATCCTCTATCCTATCCTATCCTCTATCCTATCCTTTCCTCTATACTATCCTATCCTCTATCCAATCCTATTCTCTAACGTATCCAATCCTATATAGTATCCTCTATCCTATCCTATCCTCTATCCTATCCTATCCTATATCCTATCCTATCCTCTATCCTATCCTATCCTCTATCCTATCCTATCCTCTATCCTAACCGATCCTCTATCCTATAATATCCTCTATAATATCGTATCCTCTATCATATCCTATCCTCTTTCCTATAATATCATCTATCCTATCCTATTCTCTATCCTATCCTATCTTCTATCCTATCCTATCCTCTATCCCATCCTATTCTCTATCCAATCCTATCCTATCCTGTATCCTATCATTATGCTCTATCCTATCCTATCCTATCCTATCCTCTATCCTATCCTATCCTCTATCCTATCCTATCCTCTATCCTATCCTATCCTCTATCCGATCCTATTCTCTATCCAATCCTATACTATCCTCTATCGTATCCTATTCTCTATACTATCCAATCGCATATCGTATCCTCTATCCTATCCTATCCTCTATCCTATCCTTTCCTCTTTCCTAGACTATCCTCAATCCTACCCTATCCTCTGTCGTATCCTATCCTCTACCCTATCCAATCCTATATCCTATACTTTATCCTATCCGATCCTCTATCCTATCCTATCCTCTATCCTATCCTATCCTCTATCCTAACCGATCCTCTATCCTATAATATCCTCTATAATATCGTATCCTCTATCATATCCTATCCTCTTTCCTATAATATCATCTATCCTATCCTATTCTCTATCCTATCCTATCTTCTATCCTATCCTATCCTCTATCCCATCCTATTCTCTATCCAATCCTATCCTATCCTGTATCCTATCATTATGCTCTATCCTATCCTATCCTATCCTATCCTCTATCCTATCCTATCCTCTATCCTATCCTATCCTCTATCCTATCCTATCCTCTATCCGATCCTATTCTCTATCCAATCCTATACTATCCTCTATCGTATCCTATTCTCTATACTATCCAATCGTATATCGTATCCTCTATCCTATCCTATCCTCTATCCTATCCTTTCCTCTTTCCTATCCTATCCTCAATCCTACCCTATCCTCTGTCGTATCCTATCCTCTACCCTATCCAATCCTATATCCTATACTTTATCCTATCCGATCCTCTATCCTATCCTATCCTCTATAATATCGTATCCTCTATCATATCCTATTCTCTTTCCTATAATATCATCTATCCTATCCTATTCTCTATCCTATCCTATCCTCTATCCTATCCTATCCTCTATCCCATCCTATTCTCTATCCAACCCTATACTATCCTCTATCGTATCCTATCCTCTATCCTATCCTATCCTGTATCCTATCCTATCCTCTATCCTATCCTATCCTCTATCCTATCCTATCCTTTATCCTATCCTATACTCTATCCTATCCTCTCCTCTATCCTATCCGATCCTCTATCCTATCCTATCCTCTATCCTATCCTATCCTCTATCCTATCCTATCCTCTATCCCATCCTATTCTCTATCCAATCCTATCCTATCCTCTATCCTATCCTATCCTCTATCCTATCCTATCCTCTATCCCATCCTATTCTCTATCCAATCCTATCCTATCCTCTATCGTATCCTATCCTATCCTCTATCGTATCCTATCCTCTATAATATCGTATCCTCTGTCCTATCCTATCCTCTTTCCTATAATATCATCTATCCTATCCTATCCTCTATCCTATCCTATCCTCTATCCTATCCTATCCTCTATCCTATCCTATCCTCTATCCTATCCTATCCTCTATCCTATCCTTCCCTCTATACTATCCTATCCTCTATCCCATCCTATTCTCTATCCTATCCAATCCTATATAGTATCCTCTATCCTATCCTATCCCCTATCCTATCCTATCCTCTATCCTATCCTATCCTATATCCTATCCTATCCTCTATCCTATCCTATCCTCTATCCTATCCTATCCTCTATCCTAACCGATCCTCTATCCTATCCTATCCTCTATCCTATCCTATCCTCTATCCTATCCTATCCTCTATCCTATCCGATCCTCTATCCTATCCTATCCTCTATAATATCATATCCCCTAACCTATAATATAATTTACCCTATCCTATTCTCTATCCTATCTTATCCTCTATCCTATCCTATCCTCTATCCTATCCTATCCTCTATCCTATCCACTCCTCTATCCTATCCTATCCTCTATCCTATCCTATCCTGTATCCTATCCTATACCTCTATCCTATCCTATCCTCCATGCTATCCTATCCTCTATCCTATCCTATCCTCTATCCTATCCTATCCTCTATCCTATCCTATCCTCTATCCTATCCTATCCTCTATCCTATCCTATCCTCTATCCTATCCTATCCTATCCTATCCTCTATCTTATCCTATCCTCTATCCTATCCTATCCTCTATCCTATCCTATCCTCTATCCTCTCATATCCTTTATCCTATCCTATCCTCTATCCTATCCTATCCTCTACCCTATCCTATCCTCTACCCTATCCTATCCTATCCTCTATGCTATCCTATAATCTATCCTATCCCATCCTCTATCCTACCCTATCCTCTGTCGTATCCTATCCTCTACCCTATCCAATCATATAACCTATACTCTATCCTATCCGATCCTCTATCCTATCCTATCCTCTATAATATCGTATCCTCTATCATATCCTATTTTCTTTCCTATAATATCATCTATCCTATCCTATCCTCTATCCTATCCTATCCTCTATCCTATCCTATCCTGTATCCTATCCTATCCTCTATCCTATCCTATCCTCTATCCTATCCTTTATCCTATCCTATACTCTATCCTATCCTCTCCTCTATCCTATCCTATCCTCTATCCTATCCTATCCTCTATCCTATCCTATCCTCTATCCTATCCGATCCTCTATCCTATCCTATCCTCTATCCTAACCGATCCTCTATCCTATCCTATCCTCTATCCTATCCTATCCTCTATCCTATCCTATCCTCTATCCTATCCGATCCTCTATCCTATCCTATCCTCTATAATATCATATCCCCTAACCTATAATATAATTTACCCTATCCTATTCTCTATCCTATCTTATCCTCTATCCTATCCTATCCTCTATCCTATCCTATCCTCTATCCTATCCACTCCTCTATCCTATCCTATCCTCTATCCTATCCTATCCTGTATCCTATCCTATACCTCTATCCTATCCTATCCTCCATGCTATCCTATCCTCTATCCTATCCTATCCTCTATCCTATCCTATCCTCTATCCTATCCTATCCTCTATCCTATCCTATCCTCTATCCTATCCTATCCTCTATCCTATCCTATCCTATCCTATCCTCTATCTTATCCTATCCTCTATCCTATCCTATCCTCTATCCTATCCTATCCTCTATCCTCTCATATCCTTTATCCTATCCTATCCTCTATCCTATCCTATCCTCTACCCTATCCTATCCTCTACCCTATCCTATCCTATCCTCTATGCTATCATATAATCTATCCTATCCCATCCTCTATCCTACCCTATCCTCTGTCGTATCCTACCCTCTACCCTATCCAATCCTATAACCTATACTCTATCCTATCCGATCCTCTATCCTATCCTATCCTCTATAATATCGTATCCTCTATCATATCCTATTTTCTTTCCTATAATATCATCTATCCTATCCTATCCTCTATCCTATCCTATCCTCTATCCTATCCTATCCTGTATCCTATCCTATCCTCTATCCTATCCTATCCTCTATCCTATCCTTTATCCTATCCTATACTCTATCCTATCCTCTCCTCTATCCTATCCTATCCTCTATCCTATCCTATCCTCTATCCTATCCTATCCTCTATCCTATCCGATCCTCTATCCTATCCTATCCTCTATAATATCGTATCCCCTAACCTATAATATAATTTACCCTATTCTATTCTCTATCCTATCTTATCCTCTATCCTATCCTATCCTCTATCCTATCCTATCCTGTATCCTATCCTATACCTCTATCCTATCCTATCCTCCATGCTATCCTATCCTCTATCCTATCCTATCCTCTATCCTATCCTATCCTCTATCCTATCCTATCCTCTATCCTATCCTATCCTCTATCCTATCATATCCTCTATCCTATCCTATCCTATCCTATCCTCTATCTTATCCTATCCACTATCCTATCCTATCCTCTATCCTATCCTATCCTCTATCCTCTCATATCCTTTATCCTATCCTATCCTCTATCCTATCCTATCCTCTACCCTATCCTATCCTCTACCCTATCCTATCCTATCCTCTATGCTATCCTATAATCTATCCTATCCTATCCTCTATCCTATCCTATCCTGTATCCTATCCTATCCTCTATCCTATCCTATCCTCTATCCTATCCTATCCTTTATCCTATCCTATACTCTATCCTATCCTCTCCTCTATCCTATCCGATCCTCTATCCTATCCTATCCTCTATCCTATCCTATCCTCTATCCTATCCTATCCTCTATCCCATCCTATTCTCTATCCAATCCTATCCTATCTTCAATCCTATCCTATCCTCTATCCTATCCTATCCTCTATCCCATCCTATTCTCTATCCAATCCTATCCTATCCTCTATCGTATCCTATCCTATCCTCTATCGTATCCTATCCTCTATAATATCGTATCCTCTGTCCTATCCTATCCTCTTTCCTATAATATCATCTATCCTATCCTATCCTCTATCCTATCCTATCCTCTATCCTATCCTATCCTCTATCCTATCCTATCCTCTATCCTATCCTATCCTCTATCCTATCCTTCCCTCTATACTATCCTATCCTCTATCCCATCCTATTCTCTATCCTATCCAATCCTATATAGTATCCTCTATCCTATCCTATCCCCTATCCTATCCTATCCTCTATCCTATCCTATCCTATATCCTATCCTATCGTCTATCCTATCCTATCCTCTATCCTATCCTATCCTCTATCCTAACCGATCCTCTATCCTATCCTATCCTCTATCCTATCCTATCCTCTATCCTATCCTATCCTCTATCCTATCCGATCCTCTATCCTATCCTATCCTCTATAATATCATATCCCCTAACCTATAATATAATTTACCCTATCCTATTCTCTATCCTATCTTATCCTCTATCCTATCCTATCCTCTATCCTATCCTATCCTCTATCCTATCCTATCCTCTATCCTATCCACTCCTCTATCCTATCCTATCCTCTATCCTATCCTATCCTGTATCCTATCCTATACCTCTATCCTATCCTATCCTCCATGCTATCCTATCCTCTATCCTATCCTATCCTCTATCCTATCCTATCCTCTATCCTATCCTATCCTCTATCCTATCCTATCCTCTATCCTATCCTATCCTCTATCCTATCCTATCCTATCCTATCCTCTATCTTATCCTATCCTCTATCCTATCCTATCCTCTATCCTATCCTATCCTCTATCCTCTCATATCCTTTATCCTATCCTATCCTCTATCCTATCCTATCCTCTACCCTATCCTATCCTCTACCCTATCCTATCCTATCCTCTATGCTATCCTATAATCTATCCTATCCTATCCTCTATCCTACCCTATCCTATGTCGTATCCTATCCTCTACCCTATCCAATCCTATAACCTATACTCTATCCTATCCGATCCTCTATCCTATCCTATCCTCTATAATATCGTATCCTCTATCATATCCTATTTTCTTTCCTATAATATCATCTATCCTATCCTATCCTCTATCCTATCCTATCCTCTATCCTATCCTATCCTGTATCCTATCCTATCCTCTATCCTATCCTATCCTCTATCCTATCCTTTATCCTATCCTATACTCTATCCTATCCTCTCCTCTATCCTATCCTATCCTCTATCCTATCCTATCCTCTATCCTATCCTATCCTCTATCCTATCCGATCCTCTATCCTATCCTATCCTCTATAATATCGTATCCCCTAACCTATAATATAATTTACCCTATCCTATTCTCTATCCTATCTTATCCTCTATCCTATCCTATCCTCTATCCTATCCTATCCTGTATCCTATCCTATACCTCTATCCTATCCTATCCTCCATGCTATCCTATCCTCTATCCTATCCTATCCTCTATCCTATCCTATCCTCTATCCTATCCTATCCTCTATCCTATCCTATCCTCTATCCTATCATATCCTCTATCCTATCCTATCCTATCCTATCCTCTATCTTATCCTATCCACTATCCTATCCTATCCTCTATCCTATCCTATCCTGTATCCTATCCTATACCTCTATCCTATCCTATCCTCTATCTTATCCTATCCACTATCCTATCCTATCCTCTATCCTATCCTATCCTCTATCCTCTCATATCCTTTATCCTATCCTATCCTCTATCCTATCCTATCCTCTACCCTATCCTATCCTCTACCCTATCCTATCCTATCCTCTATGCTATCCTATAATCTATCCTATCCTATCCTCTATCCTATCCTATCCTGTATCCTATCCTATCCTCTATCCTATCCTATCCTCTATCCTATCCTATCCTTTATCCTATCCTATACTCTATCCTATCCTCTCCTCTATCCTATCCGATCCTCTATCCTATCCTATCCTCTATCCTATCCTATCCTCTATCCTATCCTATCCTCTATCCCATCCTATTCTCTATCCAATCCTATCCTATCTTCAATCCTATCCTATCCTCTATCCTATCCTATCCTCTATCCCATCCTATTCTCTATCCAATCCTATCCTATCCTCTATCGTATCCTATCCTATCCTCTATCGTATCCTATCCTCTATAATATCGTATCCTCTGTCCTATCCTATCCTCTTTCCTATAATATCATCTATCCTATCCTATCCTCTATCCTATCCTATCCTCTATCCTATCCTATCCTCTATCCTATCCTATCCTCTATCCTATCCTATCCTCTATCCTATCCTATCCTCTATCCTATCCTTCCCTCTATACTATCCTATCCTCTATCCCATCCTATTCTCTATCCTATCCAATCCTATATAGTATCCTCTATCCTATCCTATCCCCTATCCTATCCTATCCTCTATCCTATCCTATCCTATATCCTATCCTATCGTCTATCCTATCCTATCCTCTATCCTATCCTATCCTCTATCCTAACCGATCCTCTATCCTATCCTATCCTCTATCCTATCCTATCCTCTATCCTATCCTATCCTCTATCCTATCCGATCCTCTATCCTATCCTATCCTCTATAATATCATATCCCCTAACCTATAATATAATTTACCCTATCCTATTCTCTATCCTATCTTATCCTCTATCCTACCCTATCCTCTATCCTATCCTATCCTCTATCCTATCCTATCCTCTATCCTATCCACTCCTCTATCCTATCCTATCCTCTATCCTATCCTATCCTGTATCCTATCCTATACCTCTATCCTATCCTATCCTCCATGCTATCCTATCCTCTATCCTATCCTATCCTCTATCCTATCCTATCCTCTATCCTATCCTATCCTCTATCCTATCCTATCCTCTATCCTATCCTATCCTCTATCCTATCCTATCCTATCCTATCCTCTATCTTATCCTATCCTCTATCCTATCCTATCCTCTATCCTATCCTATCCTCTATCCTCTCATATCCTTTATCCTATCCTATCCTCTATCCTATCCTATCCTCTACCCTATCCTATCCTCTACCCTATCCTATCCTATCCTCTATGCTATCCTATAATCTATCCTATCCTATCCTCTATCCTACCCTATCCTATGTCGTATCCTATCCTCTACCCTATCCAATCCTATAACCTATACTCTATCCTATCCGATCCTCTATCCTATCCTATCCTCTATAATATCGTATCCTCTATCATATCCTATTTTCTTTCCTATAATATCATCTATCCTATCCTATCCTCTATCCTATCCTATCCTCTATCCTATCCTATCCTGTATCCTATCCTATCCTCTATCCTATCCTATCCTCTATCCTATCCTTTATCCTATCCTATACTCTATCCTATCCTCTCCTCTATCCTATCCTATCCTCTATCCTATCCTATCCTCTATCCTATCCTATCCTCTATCCTATCCGATCCTCTATCCTATCCTATCCTCTATAATATCGTATCCCCTAACCTATAATATAATTTACCCTATCCTATTCTCTATCCTATCTTATCCTCTATCCTATCCTATCCTCTATCCTATCCTATCCTGTATCCTATCCTATACCTCTATCCTATCCTATCCTCCATGCTATCCTATCCTCTATCCTATCCTATCCTCTATCCTATCCTATCCTCTATCCTATCCTATCCTCTATCCTATCCGATCCTCTATCCTATCCTATCCTCTATAATATCGTATCCCCTAACCTATAATATAATTTACCCTATCCTATTCTCTATCCTATCTTATCCTCTATCCTATCCTATCCTCTATCCTATCCTATCCTCTATCCTATCCACTCCTCTATCCTATCCTATCCTCTATCCTATCCTATCCTGTATCCTATCCTATACCTCTATCCTATCCTATCCTCCATGCTATCCTATCCTCTATCCTATCATATCCTCTACCCTATCCTATCCTCTATCCTATCCGATCCTCTATCCTATCCTATCCTCTATAATATCGTATCCTCTATCATATCCTATTCTCTTTCCTATAATATCGTCTATCCTATCCCATTCTCTATCCTATCCTATCCTATCCTCTACCCTATCCTATCCTCTATCCCATCCTATTCTCTATCCAATCCTATCCTATCCAGTATCCTATCCTATCCTCTATCCTATCCTATCCTCTATCCGATCCTATTCTCTATCCAATCCTATACTATCCTCTATCGTATCCTATTCTCTATACTATCCAATCGTATATCGTATCCTCTATCCTATCCTATCCTCTATCCTATCCTTTCCTCTATACTATCCTATCCTCTATCCCATCCTATTCTCTATCCTATCCAATCCTATATAGTATCCTCTATCCTATCCTATCCTCTATCCTATCCTATCCTATAACCTATCCTATCCTCTATCCTATCCTATCCTCTATCCTATCCTATCCTCTTTCCTATCCTATCCTCAATCCTACCCTATCCTCTGTCGTATCCTATCCTCTACCCTATCCAATCCTATAACCTATACTCTATCCTATCCGATCCTCTATCCTACCCTATCCTCTATAATATCGTATCCTCTATCATATCCTATTTTCTTTCCTATAATATCATCTATCCTATCCTATCCTCTATCCTATCCTATCCTCTATCCTATCCTATCCTGTATCCTATCCTATCCTCTATCCTATCCTATCCTCTATCCTATCCTATCCTTTATCCTATCCTATACTCTATCCTATCCTCTCCTCTATCCTATCCTATCCTCTATCCTATCCTATCCTCTATCCTATCCTATCCTCTATCCTATCCGATCCTCTATCCTATCCTATCCTCTATAATATCGTATCCCCTAACCTATAATATAATTTACCCTATCCTATTCTCTATCCTATCTTATCCTCTATCCTATCCTATCCTCTATCCTATCCTATCCTCTATCCTATCCACTCCTCTATCCTATCCTATCCTCTATCCTATCCTATCCTGTATCCTATCCTATACCTCTATCCTATCCTATCCTCCATGCTATCCTATCCTCTATCCTATCCTATCCTCTATCCTATCCTATCCTCTATCCTATCCTATCCTCTATCCTATCCTATCCTCTATCCTATCCTATCCTCTATCCGATCCTATCCTCTATCCTATCCTATCCTCTATCCTATCCTATCCTATCCTATCCTCTATCTTATCCTATCCTCTATCCTATCCTATCCTCTATCCTATCCTATCCTCTATCCTCTCATATCCTTTATCCTATCCTATCCTCTATCCTATATTATCCTCTACCCTATCCTATCCTCTACCCTATCCTATCCTATCCTCTATGCTATCCTATAATCTATCCTATCCTATCCTCTATCCTATCCTATCCTCTATCCTATCCTTTCCTCTATACTATCCTATCCTCTATCCCATCCTATTCTCTATCCTATCCAATCCTATATAGTATCCTCTATTCTATCCTATCCTCTATCCTATCCTATCCTATATCCTATCCTATCCTCTATCCTATCCTATCCTCTATCCTATCCTATCCTCTATCCTAACCGATCCTCTATCCTATCCTATCCTCTATAATATCGTATCCTCTATCATATCCTATCCTCTTTCCTATAATATCATCTATCCTATCCTATTCTCTATCCTATCCTATCCTCTATCCTATCCTATCCTCTATCCCATCCTATCCTATCCTATCCTCTATCCAATCCTATCCTATCCTGTATCCTATCCTATCCTCTATCCTATCCTATCCTCGATCCGATCCTATTCTCTATCCAATCCTATACTATCCTCTATCGTATCCTATTCTCTATACTATCCAATCGTATATCGTTTCCTCTATCCTATCCTATCCTCTATCCTATCCTTTCCTCTATACTATCCTATCCTCTATCCCATCCTATTCTCTATCCTATCCAATCCTATATAGTATCCTCTATCCTATCCTATCCTCTATCCTATCCTATCCTATAACCTATCCTATCCTCTATCCTATCCTATCCTCTATCCTATCCTATCCTCTTTCCTATCCTATCCTCAATCCTACCCTACCCTCTGTCGTATCCTATCCTCTACCCTATCCAATCCTATAACCTATACTCTATCCTATCCGATCCTCTATCCTATCCTATCCTCTATCCTATCCTATCCTCTATCCTATCCTATCCTGTATCCTATCCTATCCTCTGTCCTATCCTATCCTCTATCCTATCCTATCCTCTATCCTATCCTATCCTCTATCCCATCCTATTCTCTATCCAATCCTATCCTATCCTCTATCGTATCCTATTCTCTATCCTATCCTATCCTATCCTCTATCGTATCCTATCCTCTATAATATCGTATCCTCTGTCATATCCTATCCTCTTTCCTATAATATCATCTATCCTATCCTATCCTCTATCCTATCCTATCCTCTATCCTATCCTATCCTCTATCCTATCCTATCCTCTATCCTATCCTTTCCTCTATACTATCCTATCCTCTATCCAATCCTATTCTCTAACGTATCCAATCCTATATAGTATCCTCTATCCTATCCTATCCTCTATCCTATCCTATCCTATATCCTATCCTATCCTCTATCCTATCCTATCCTCTATCCTATCCTATCCTCTATCCTAACCGATCCTCTATCCTATAATATCCTCTATAATATCGTATCCTCTATCATATCCTATCCTCTTTCCTATAATATCATCTATCCTATCCTATTCTCTATCCTATCCTATCTTCTATCCTATCCTATCCTCTATCCCATCCTATTCTCTATCCAATCCTATCCTATCCTGTATCCTATCATTATGCTCTATCCTATCCTATCCTATCCTATCCTCTATCCTATCCTATCCTCTATCCTATCCTATCCTCTATCCTATCCTATCCTCTATCCGATCCTATTCTCTATCCAATCCTATACTATCCTCTATCGTATCCTATTCTCTATACTATCCAATCGTATATCGTATCCTCTAACCTATCCTATCCTCTATCCTATCCTTTCCTCTTTCCTATCCTATCCTCAATCCTACCCTATCCTCTGTCGTATCCTATCCTCTACCCTATCCAATCCTATATCCTATACTTTATCCTATCCGATCCTCTATCCTATCCTATCCTCTATCCTATCCTATCCTCTATCCTAACCGATCCTCTATCCTATAATATCCTCTATAATATCGTATCCTCTATCATATCCTATCCTCTTTCCTATAATATCATCTATCCTATCCTATTCTCTATCCTATCCTATCTTCTATCCTATCCTATCCTCTATCCCATCCTATTCTCTATCCAATCCTATCCTATCCTGTATCCTATCATTATGCTCTATCCTATCCTATCCTATCCTATCCTCTATCCTATCCTATCCTCTATCCTATCCTATCCTCTATCCTATCCTATCCTCTATCCGATCCTATTCTCTATCCAATCCTATACTATCCTCTATCGTATCCTATTCTATATACTATCCAATCGTATATCGTATCCTCTATCCTATCCTATCCTCTATCCTATCCTTTCCTCTTTCCTATCCTATCCTCAATCCTACCCTATCCTCTGTCGTATCCTATCCTCTACCCTATCCAATCCTATATCCTATACTTTATCCTATCCGATCCTCTATCCTATCCTATCCTCTATAATATCGTATCCTCTATCATATCCTATTCTCTTTCCTATAATATCATATATCCTATCCTATTCTCTATCCTATCCTATCCTCTATCCTATCCTATCCTCTATCCCATCCTATTCTCTATCCAACCCTATACTATCCTCTATCGTATCCTATTCTCTATCCTATCCAATCGTGTATCGTATCCTCTATCCTATCCTATCCTCTATCCTATCCTATCCTGTATCCTATCCTATCCTCTATCCTATCCTATCCTCTATCCTATCCTATCCTTTATCCTATCCTATACTCTATCCTATCCTCTCCTCTATCCTATCCGATCCTCTATCCTATCCTATCCTCTATCCTATCCTATCCTCTATCCTATCCTATCCTCTATCCCATCCTATTCTCTATCCAATCCTATCCTATCCTCTATCCTATCCTATCCTCTATCCTATCCTATCCTCTATCCCATCCTATTCTCTATCCAATCCTATCCTATCCTCTATCGTATCCTATCCTAACCTCTATCGTATCCTATCCTCTATAATATCGTATCCTCTGTCCTATCCTATCCTCTTTCCTATAATATCATCTATCCTATCCTATCCTCTATCCTATCCTATCCTCTATCCTATCCTATCCTCTATCCTATCCTATCCTCTATCCTATCCTTCCCTCTATACTATCCTATCCTCTATCCCATCCTATTCTCTATCCTATCCAATCCTATATAGTATCCTCTATCCTATCCTATCCCCTATCCTATCCTATCCTCTATCCTATCCTATCCTATATCCTATCCTATCCTCTATCCTATCCTATCCTCTATCCTATCCTATCCTCTATCCTAACCGATCCTCTATCCTATCCTATCCTCTATCCTATCCTATCCTCTATCCTATCCTATCCTCTATCCTATCCTATCCTCTATCCTATCCGATCCTCTATCCTATCCTATCCTCTATAATATCATATCCCCTAACCTATAATATAATTTACCCTATCCTATTCTCTATCCTATCTTATCCTCTATCCTATCCTATCCTCTATCCTATCCTATCCTCTATCCTATCCACTCCTCTATCCTATCCTATCCTCTATCCTATCCTATCCTGTATCCTATCCTATACCTCTATCCTATCCTATCCTCCATGCTATCCTATCCTCTATCCTATCCTATCCTCTATCCTATCCTATCCTCTATCCTATCCTATCCTCTATCCTATCCTATCCTCTATCCTATCCTATCCTCTATCCTATCCTATCCTATCCTATCCTCTATCTTATCCTATCCTCTATCCTATCCTATCCTCTATCCTATCCTATCCTCTATCCTCTCATATCCTTTATCCTATCCTATCCTCTATCCTATCCTATCCTCTACCCTATCCTATCCTCTACCCTATCCTATCCTATCCTCTATGCTATCCTATAATCTATCCTATCCTATCCTCTATCCTACCCTATCCTCTGTCGTATCCTATCCTCTACCCTATCCAATCCTATAACCTATACTCTATCCTATCCGATCCTCTATCCTATCCTATCCTCTATAATATCGTATCCTCTATCATATCCTATTTTCTTTCCTATAATATCATCTATCCTATCCTATCCTCTATCCTATCCTATCCTCTATCCTATCCTATCCTGTATCCTATCCTATCCTCTATCCTATCCTATCCTCTATCCTATCCTTTATCCTATCCTATACTCTATCCTATCCTCTCCTCTATCCTATCCTATCCTCTATCCTATCCTATCCTCTATCCTATCCTATCCTCTATCCTATCCGATCCTCTATCCTATCCTATCCTCTATAATATCGTATCCCCTAACCTATAATATAATTTACCCTATTCTATTCTCTATCCTATCTTATCCTCTATCCTATCCTATCCTCTATCCTATCCTATCCTGTATCCTATCCTATACCTCTATCCTATCCTATCCTCCATGCTATCCTATCCTCTATCCTATCCTATCCTCTATCCTATCCTATCCTCTATCCTATCCTATCCTCTATCCTATCCTATCCTCTATCCTATCATATCCTCTATCCTATCCTATCCTATCCTATCCTCTATCTTATCCTATCCACTATCCTATCCTATCCTCTATCCTATCCTATCCTCTATCCTCTCATATCCTTTATCCTATCCTATCCTCTATCCTATCCTATCCTCTACCCTATCCTATCCTCTACCCCATCCTATCCTATCCTCTATGCTATCCTATAATCTATCCTATCCTATCCTCTATCCTATCCTATCCTGTATCCTATCCTATCCTCTATCCTATCCTATCCTCTATCCTATCCTATCCTTTATCCTATCCTATACTCTATCCTATCCTCTCCTCTATCCTATCCGATCCTCTATCCTATCCTATCCTCTATCCTATCCTATCCTCTATCCTATCCTATCCTCTATCCCATCCTATTCTCTATCCAATCCTATCCTATCTTCTATCCTATCCTATCCTCTATCCTATCCTATCCTCTATCCCATCCTATTCTCTATCCAATCCTATCCTATCCTCTATCGTATCCTATCCTATCCTCTATCGTATCCTATCCTCTATAATATCGTATCCTCTGTCCTATCCTATCCTCTTTCCTATAATATCATCTATCCTATCCTATCCTCTATCCTATCCTATCCTCTATCCTATCCTATCCTCTATCCTATCCTATCCTCTATCCTATCCTATCCTCTATCCTATCCTTCCCTCTATACTATCCTATCCTCTATCCCATCCTATTCTCTATCCTATCCAATCCTATATAGTATCCTCTATCCTATCCTATCCCGTATCCTATCCTATCCTCTATCCTATCCTATCCTATATCCTATCCTATCCTCTATCCTATCCTATCCTCTATCCTATCCTATCCTCTATCCTAACCGATCCTCTATCCTATCCTATCCTCTATCCTATCCTATCCTCTATCCTATCCTATCCTCTATCCTATCCGATCCTCTATCCTATCCTATCCTCTATAATATCATATCCCCTAACCTATAATATAATTTACCCTATCCTATTCTCTATCCTATCTTATCCTCTATCCTATCCTATCCTCTATCCTATCCTATCCTCTATCCTATCCTATCCTCTATCCTATCCACTCCTCTATCCTATCCTATCCTCTATCCTATCCTATCCTGTATCCTATCCTATACCTCTATCCTATCCTATCCTCCATGCTATCCTATCCTCTATCCTATCCTATCCTCTATCCTATCCTATCCTCTATCCTATCCTATCCTCTATCCTATCCTATCCTCTATCCTATCCTATCCTCTATCCTATCCTATCCTATCCTATCCTCTATCTTATCCTATCCTCTATCCTATCCTATCCTCTATCCTATCCTATCCTCTATCCTCTCATATCCTTTATCCTATCCTATCCTCTATCCTATCCTATCCTCTACCCTATCCTATCCTCTACCCTATCCTATCCTATCCTCTATGCTATCCTATAATCTATCCTATCCTATCCTCTATCCTACCCTATCCTATGTCGTATCCTATCCTCTACCCTATCCAATCCTATAACCTATACTCTATCCTATCCGATCCTCTATCCTATCCTATCCTCTATAATATCGTATCCTCTATCATATCCTATTTTCTTTCCTATAATATCATCTATCCTATCCTATCCTCTATCCTATCCTATCCTCTATCCTATCCTATCCTGTATCCTATCCTATCCTCTATCCTATCCTATCCTCTATCCTATCCTTTATCCTATCCTATACTCTATCCTATCCTCTCCTCTATCCTATCCTATCCTCTATCCTATCCTATCCTCTATCCTATCCTATCCTCTATCCTATCCGATCCTCTATCCTATCCTATCCTCTATAATATCGTATCCCCTAACCTATAATATAATTTACCCTATCCTATTCTCTATCCTATCTTATCCTCTATCCTATCCTATCCTCTATCCTATCCTATCCTGTATCCTATCCTATACCTCTATCCTATCCTATCCTCCATGCTATCCTATCCTCTATCCTATCCTATCCTCTATCCTATCCTATCCTCTATCCTATCCTATCCTCTATCCTATCCTATCCTCTATCCTATCCTATCCTCTACCCTATCATATCCTCTATCCTATCCTATCCTATCCTATCCTCTATCTTATCCTATCCACTATCCTATCCTATCCTCTATCCTATCCTATCCTCTATCCTCTCATATCCTTTATCCTATCCTATCCTCTATCCTATCCTATCCTCTACCCTATCCTATCCTCTACCCTATCCTATCCTATCCTCTATGCTATCCTATAATCTATCCTATCCTATCCTCTATCCTATCCTATCCTGTATCCTATCCTATACTCTATCCTATCCTTTCCTCTATACTATCCTATCCTCTATCCCATCATATTCTCTATCCTATCCAATCCTATCCTCTATCCTATCCTATCCTATATCCTATCCTATCCTCTATCCTATCCTATCCTCTATCCTATCCTATCCTCTATCCTAACCGATCCTCTATCCTATCCTATTCTCTATAATATCGTATCCTCTATCATATCCTATCCTCTTTCCTATAATATCATCTATCCTATCCTATTCTCTATCCTATCCTATCCTCTATCCTATCCTATCCTCTATCCCATCCTATTCTCTATCCAATCCTATCCTATCCTTTATCCTATCCTATACTCTATCCTATCCTCTCCTCTATCCTATCCTATCCTCTATCCTATCCTATCCTCTATCCTATCCTATCCTCTATCCTATCCTATCCTCTATCCTATCCTATCCTCTATGCTATCCTATCCTCTATCCTATCCTATCCTCTATCCTATCCTATCCTCTATCCTATCCTATCCTCTGTCCTATCCTATCCTCTATCCTATCCTATCCTCTACCCTATCCTATCCTATCCTCTATGCTATCCTATAATCTATCCTATCCTATCCTCTATCCTATCCTATCCTCTATCCTATCCTATCCTTTATCCTATCCTATCCTCTATCGTCTGCTATCTTCAATACAATCCAATCCCCTATCCTATCCTCTATCCTATCCTATCCTCTATAATATCCACTCCTCTATCCTATCCTATCCTCTATCCTATCCTATCCTGTATCCTATCCTATCCTCTATCCTATCCTATCCTCTATCCTATCCTATCCTGTATCCTATCCTATCCTATCCTATCCTCTATCCTATCCTCTATCCTATCCTATCCTCTATCCTATCCTATCCTCTATCCTATCCTATCCTCTATCCGATCCTATTGTCTATCCAATCCTATACTATCCTCTATCGTATCCTATTCTCTATCCTATCCAATCCTATATCGTATCCTCTATCCTATCCTATCCTCTATCCTATCCTATCCTGTATCTTATCCTATCCTCTATCCTATCCTATCCTCTATCCTATCCTATCCTCTATCCTATCATTTCCTTTATCCTATCCTATCCTCTATCCTATCCTATCCTCTACCCTATCCTATCCTCTACACTATCCTATCCTATCCTCTATGCTATCCTATAATCTATCCTATCCTATCCTCTATCCTATCCTATCCTCTATCCTATCCTATCCTCTATCCTATCCTATCCTCTATCGTCTGCTATCTTCAATACAATCCAATCCCCTATCCTATCCTCTATCCTATCCTATCCTCTATAATATCCACTCCTCTATCCTATCCTATCCTCTATCCTATCCTATCCTGTATCCTATCCTATCCTCTATCCTATTCTATCCTCTATCCTATCCTATCCTATCCTATCCTCTATCTTATAATATCCTCTATCCTATCCTATCCTCTATCCTATCCTATCCTCTATCCTATCATATCCTTTATCCTATCCTATCCTCTATCCTATCCTATCCTCTACCCTATCCTATCCTCTACCCTATCCTATCCTATCCCCTATGCTATCCTATAATCTATCCTATCCTATCCTCTATCCTATCCTATCCTCTATCCTATCCTATCCTCTATCCTATCCTTTCCTCTATACTATCCTATCCTCTATCCCATCCTATACTCTATCCTATCCAATCCTATATAGTATCCTCTATCCTATCCTATCCTCTATCCTATCCTATCCTATATCCTATCCTATCCTCTATCCTATCCTATCCTCTATCCTATCCTATCCTCTATCCTAACCGATCCTCTATCCTATCCTATCCTCTATAATATCGTATCCTCTATCATATCCTATCCTCTTTCCTATAATATCATCTATCCTATCCTATTCTCTATCCTATCCTATCCTCTATCCTATCCTATCCTCTATCCCATCCTATTCTCTATCCAATCCTATCCTATCCTGTATCCTATCCTATCCTATCCTATCCTATCCTATCCTCTATCCTATCCTATCCTATCCTATCCTATCCTCTATCCTATCCTATCCTCTATCCTATCCTATCCTCTATCCGATCCTATTCTCTATCCAATCCTATACTATCCTCTATCGTATCCTATTCTCTATACTATCCAATCGTATATCGTATCCTCTTTCCTATCCTATCCTCTATCCTATCCTTTCCTCTATACTATCCTATCCTCAATCCCATCCTATTCTCTATCCTATCCAATCCTATATAGTATCCTCTATCCTATCCTATCCTCTATCCTATCCTATCCTATATCCTATCCTATCCTCTATCCTATCCTATCCTCTATCCTATCCTATCCTCTATCCTAACCGATCCTCTATCCTATCCTATCCTCTATAATATCGTATCCTCTATCATATCCTATCCTCTTTCCTATAATATCATCTATTATATCCTATTCTCTATCCTATCCTATCCTCTATCCTATCCTATCCTCTATCCCATCCTATTCTCTATCCAATCCTATCCTATCCTGTATCCTATCCTATCCTCTATCCTATCCTATCCTCTATCCTATCCTATCCTCTATCCTATCCTATCCTCTATCCTATCCTATCCTCTATCCTATCCTATCCTCTATCCTATCCGATCCTCTATCCTATCCTATCCTCTATAATATCGTATCCCCTAACCTATAATATAATTTACCCTATCCTATTCTCTATCCTATCCTATCCTCTATCCTATCCTATCCTCTATCCTATCCTATCCTCTATCCTATCCTATCCTCTTTCCTATCCTATCCTCAATCCTACCCTATCCTCTGTCGTATCCTATCCTCTACCCTATCCAATCCTATAACCTATACTCTATCCTATCCGATCCTCTATCCTATCCTATCCTCTATAATATCGTATCCTCTATCATATCCTATTTTCTTTCCTATAATATCATCTATCCTATCCTATCCTCTATCCTATCCTATCCTCTATCCTATCCTATCCTGTATCCTATCCTATCCTCTATCCTATCCTATCCTCTATCCTATCCTATCCTTTATCCTATCCTATACTCTATCCTATCCTCTCCTCTATCCTATCCTATCCTCTATCCTATCCTATCCTCTATCGTATCCTATCCTCTATCCTATCCTATACTCTATCCTATCCTATCCTCTATCCTATCCGATCCTCTATCCTATCCTATCCTCTATAATATCGTATCCCCTAACCTATAATATAATTTACCCTATCCTATTCTCTATCCTATCCTATCCTCTATCCTATCCTATCCTCTATCCTATCCTATCCTCTATCCTATCCTATCCTCTTTCCTATCCTATCCTCAATCCTACCCTATCCTCTGTCGTATCCTATCCTCTACCCTATCCAATCCTTTAACCTATACTCTATCCTATCCGATCCTCTATCCTATCCTATCCTCTATAATATCGTATCCTCTATCATATCCTATTCTCTTTCCTATAATATCATCTATCCTATCCTATCCTCTATCCTATCCTATCCTGTATCCTATCCTATCCTCTATCCTATCCTATCCTCTATCCTATCCTATCCTTTATCCTATCCTATACTCTATCCTATCCTCTCCTCTATCCTATCCTATCCTCTATCCTATCCTATCCTCTATCCTATCCTATCCTCTATCCTATCCTATCCTCTATCCTATCCTATCCTCTATCCTATCCGATCCTCTATCCTATCCTATCCTCTATAATATCGTATCCCCTAACCTATAATATAATTTACCCTATCCTATTCTCTATCCTATCCTATCCTCTATCCTATCCTATCCTCTATCCTATCCTATCCTCTATCCTATCCTATCCTCTTTCCTATCCTATCCTCAATCCTACCCTATCCTCTGTCGTATCCTATCCTCTACCCTATCCAATCCTATAACCTATACTCTATCCTATCCGATCCTCTATCCTATCCTATCCTCTATAATATCGTATCCTCTATCATATCCTATTTTCTTTCCTATAATATCATCTATCCTATCCTATCCTCTATCCTATCCTATCCTCTATCCTATCCTATCCTGTATCCTATCCTATCCTCTATCCTATCCTATCCTCTATCCTATCCTATCCTTTATCCTATCCTATACTCTATCCTATCCTCTCCTCTATCCTATCCTATCCTCTATCCTATCCTATCCTCTATCGTATCCTATCCTCTATCCTATCCTATACTCTATCCTATCCTATCCTCTATCCTATCCGATCCTCTATCCTATCCTATCCTCTATAATATCGTATCCCCTAACCTATAATATAATTTACCCTATCCTATTCTCTATCCTATCCTATCCTCTATCCTATCCTATCCTCTATCCTATCCTATCCTCTATCCTATCCTATCCTCTTTCCTATCCTATCCTCAATCCTACCCTATCCTCTGTCGTATCCTATCCTCTACCCTATCCAATCCTATAACCTATACTCTATCCTATCCGATCCTCTATCCTATCCTATCCTCTATAATATCGTATCCTCTATCATATCCTATTTTCTTTCCTATAATATCATCTATCCTATCCTATCCTCTATCCTATCCTATCCTCTATCCTATCCTATCCTGTATCCTATCCTATCCTCTATCCTATCCTATCCTCTATCCTATCCTATCCTTTATCCTATCCTATACTCTATCCTATCCTCTCCTCTATCCTATCCTATCCTCTATCCTATCCTATCCTCTATCCTATCCTATCCTCTATCCTATCCGATCCTCTATCCTATCCTATCCTCTATAATATCGTATCCCCTAACCTATAATATAATTTACCCTATCCTATTCTCTATCCTATCTTATCCTCTATCCTATCCTATCCTCTATCCTATCCTATCCTCTATCCTATCCACTCCTCTATCCTATCCTATCCTCTATCCTATCCTATCCTGTATCCTATCCTATACCTCTATCCTATCCTATCCTCCATGCTATCCTATCCTCTATCCTATCCTATCCTCTATCCTATCCTATCCTCTATCCTATCCTATCCTCTATCCTATCCTATCCTCTATCCTATCCTATCCTCTATCCTATCCTATCCTCTATCCTATCCTATCCTATCCTATCCTCTATCTTATCCTATCCTCTATCCTATCCTATCCTCTATCCTATCCTATCCTCTATCCTATCCTATCCTCTATCCTATCCTATCCTATCCTATCCTCTATCTTATCCTATCCTCTATCCTATCCTATCCTCTATCCTATCCTATCCTCTATCCTATCCTATCCTATATCCTATCCTATCCTCTATCCTATCCTATCCTCTATCCTATCCTATCCTCTATCCTAACCGATCCTCTATCCTATCCCATCCTCTATAATATCGTATCCTCTATCATATCCTATCCTCTTTCCTATAATATCATCTATCCTATCCTATTCTCTATCCTATCCTATCCTCTATCCAATCCTATCCTCTATCCCATCCTATCCTATCCTATCCTCTATCCAATCCTATCCTATCCTGTATCCTATCCTATCCTCTATCCTATCCTATCCTCTATCCGATCCTATTCTCTATCCAATCCTATACTATCCTCTATCGTATCCTATTCTCTATACTATCCAATCGTATATCGTTTCCTCTATCCTATCCTATCCTCTATCCTATCCTTTCCTCTATACTATCCTATCCTCTATCCCATCCTATTCTCTATCCTATCCAATCCTATATAGTATCCTCTATCCTATCCTATCCTCTATCCTATCCTATCCTATAACCTATCCTATCCTCTATCCTATCCTATCCTCTATCCTATCCTATCCTCTTTCCTATCCTATCCTCAATCCTACCCTACCCTCTGTCGTATCCTATCCTCTACCCTATCCAATCCTATAACCTATACTCTATCCTATCCGATCCTCTATCCTATCCTATCCTCTATAATATCGTATCCTCTATCATATCCTATTCTCTTTCCTATAATATCATCTATCCTATCCTATCCTCTATCCTATCCTATCCTCTATCCTATCCTATCCTGTATCCTATCCTATCCTCTATCCTATCCTATCCTCTATCCTATCCTATCGTCTATAATATCGTATCCTCTATCATATCCTATTCTCTTTCCTATAATATCATCTATCCTATCCTATTCTCTATCCTATCCTATCCTCTATCCTATCCTATCCTCTATCCCATCCTATTCTCTATCCAACCCTATACTATCCTCTATCGTATCCTATTCCCTATCCTATCCAATCGTATATCGTATCCTCTATCCTATCCTATCCTCTATCCTATCCTATCCTGTATCCTATCCTATCCTCTATCCTATCCTATCCTCTATCCTATCCTATCCTTTATCCTATCCTATACTCTATCCTATCCTCTCCTCTATCCTATCCGATCCTCTATCCTATCCTATCCTCTATCCTATCCTATCCTCTATCCTATCCTATCCTCTATCCCATCCTATTCTCTATCCAATCCTATCCTATCCTCTATCGTATCCTATTCTCTATCCTATCCTATCCTATCCTCTATCGTATCCTATCCTCTATAATATCGTATCCTCTGTCATATCCTATCCTCTTTCCTATAATATCATCTATCCTATCCTATCCTCTATCCTATCCTATCCTCTATCCTATCCTATCCTCTATCCTATCCTATCCTCTATCCTATCCTTTCCTCTATACTATCCTATCCTCTATCCAATCCTATATAGTATCCTCTATCCTATCCTATCCTCTATCCTATCCTATCCTATATCCTATCCTATCCTCTATCCTATCCTATCCTCTATCCTATCCTATCCTCTATCCTAACCGATCCTCTATCCTATAATATCCTCTATAATATCGTATCCTCTATCATATCCTATCCTCTTTCCTATAATATCATCTATCCTATCCTATTCTCTATCCTATCCTATCTTCTATCCTATCCTATCCTCTATCCAATCCTATTCTCTATCCAATCCTATCCTATCCTGTATCCTATCATTATGCTCTATCCTATCCTATCCTATCCTATCCTCTATCCTATCCTATCCTCTATCCTATCCTATCCTCTATCCTATCCTATCCTCTATCCGATCCTATTCTCTATCCAATCCTATACTATCCTCTATCGTATCCTATTCTCTATACTATCCAATCGTATATCGTATCCTCTATCCTATCCTTTCCTCTTTCCTATCCTATCCTCAATCCTACCCTATCCTCTGTCGTATCCTATCCTCTACCCTATCCAATCCTATATCCTATACTCTATCCTATCCGATCCTCTATCCTATCCTATCCTCTATAATATCGTATCCTCTATCATATCCTATTCTCTTTCCTATAATATCCTCTATCCTATCCTATCCTATCCTCTATCCTATCCTATCCTCTATCCTATCCTATCCTCTATCCTATCCTATCCTCTATAATATTCTATCCTGTATCCTATCCAATCCTATATCCTATTCTCTATCCTATCCAATCCCCTATCCTATCCTATCCGCTATCCTATCCAATCCTATATCCTATCCTCTATCCTATCCTATCCTTTATCGTATCCTATCCTCTATCCTATTAAATCCTATATCGTATCCTCTATCCTATCCTATCCTCTATCGTATCCTATCCTCTATCCTATCCTATCCTCTATCCTATCCTATCCTCTATCCTACCCTATCCTCTATCCTATATTATCCTCTATCCTATCCTATTCTCTATCCTATCCTATCCTCTATCCTATCCTATCCTCTATCCTATCCTATCCTCTATCCTATCCTATTCTCTATCCTATCCTATCCTCTATCGTATCCTATGCTCTATCCTATTAAATCCTATATCGTATCCTCTATCCTATCCTATCCTGTATCGTATCATATCCTCTATCCTATCCTATCCTCTATCCTATCCTATCCTCTATCCTACCCTATCCTCTATCCTATATTATCCTCTATCCTATCCTATTCTCTATCCTATCCTATCCTCTATCCTATCCTATCCTCTATCCTATCCTATCCTCTATCCTATCCTATCCTCTATCCTATCCTATCCTCTATCCTATCCTATCCTCTATCGTATCCTATCCTCTATCCTATCCTATCCTCTATCCTATATTATCCTCTATCCTATCCCATCCTCTATCCTATCCTATCCTCTATCCTATCCTATCCTCTATCGTATCCTATTCTCTATCCTATCCTATCCTCTATCCTATCCTATCCTCTATCGTATCCTATCCTCTATCGTATCCTCTATCATATCCTATCCTCTATCCTATCCTATCCTCTATCCTATCCTTATCCTCTAACGTATCCTATCCTCTATCCTATCCAATCCTCTATCCTATCCTATCCGCTATCCTATCCAATCCTATATCCTATTCTCTATCCTATCCTATCCTCTATCCTATCCTATCCTTTATCGTATCCTATCCTCTATCCTATTAAATCCTATATCGGATCCTCTATCCTATCCTATCCTCTATCGTATCCTATCCTCTATCGTATCCTATCCTCTATCCTATCCTATCCTCTATCCTATCCTATCCTCTATCCTATCCTATCCTCTATCCTATCCTATCCTCTATCCTATCCTATCCTCTATCATATCCTATCCTCTATCCTATCCTATCCTCTATCCTATCCTTATCCTCTATCGTATCCTATCCTCTATCCTATCCTATCCTCTATCCTATCCTATCCTATCCTATCCTCTATCCTATCCTATCCTCTATCCTATCCTATCCTCTATCCTATCATATTATCTATCCTATCCTATCCTCTATCCTATCCTATCCTCTATCGTATCCTATCCTCTATCCTATTAAATCCTATATCGTATCCTCTATCCTATTCTATCCTCTATCGTATCCTATCCTCTATCCTATCCTATCCTCTATCCTATCCTATCCTCTATCCTATCCTATTCTCCATCCTATCCTATCCTCTATCCTATCCTATCCTCTATCCTATCCTATCCTCTATCCTATCCTATCCTCTATCCTATCCTATCCTCTATCCTATCCTATCCTCTATCATATCCTATCCTCTATCCTGTCCTATCCTCTATCCTATCCTATCCTATCCTATCCTCTATCCTATCCTATCCTCTATCCTATCCTATTCTCTATCCTATCCCATCCTCTATCCTATCCTATCCTCTATCCTATCCTATCCTCTATCCTATCCTATCCTCTATCCCATCCTATTCTCTATCCTATCCTATCCTCTATCCTATCCTATCCTCTATCATATCCTATCCTCTATCCTATCCTATCCTGTATCCTATCCTATCCTCTATCCTATCCTATCCTATATCCTATCCTATCCTGTATCATATCCTATCCTCTATCCTATCCTATCCTCTATCCTATTCTATCCTCTATCCTATCCAATCCTATATCCTATTCTCTATCCTATCCTATCCTCTATCGTATCCTATCCCCTATCCTATCCAATCCTCTATCCTATCCTATCCGCTATCCTATCCAATCCTATATCCTATTCTCTATCCTATCCTATCCTCTATCCTATCCTATCCTTTATCGTATCCTATCCTCTATCCTATTAAATCCTATATCGGATCCTCTATCCTATCCTATCCTCTATCGTATCCTATCCTCTATCCTATCCTATCCTCTATCCTATCCTATCCTCTATCATATCCTATCCTCTATCCTATCCTATCCTCTATCCTATCCTTATCCTCTATCGTATCCTATCCTCTATCCTATCCTATCCTCTATCCTATCCTATCCTATCCTATCCTCTATCCTATCCTATCCTCTATCCTATCCTATCCTCTATCCTATCATATTATCTATCCTATCCTATCCTCTATCCTATCCTATCCTCTATCGTATCCTATCCTCTATCCTATTAAATCCTATATCGTATCCTCTATCCTATTCTATCCTCTATCGTATCCTATCCTCTATCCTATCCTATCCTCTATCCTATCCTATCCTCTATCCTATCCTATTCTCCATCCTATCCTATCCTCTATCCTATCCTATCCTCTATCCTATCCTATCCTCTATCCTATCCTATCCTCTATCCTATCCTATCCTCTATAATATCCTATCCTCTATCATATCCTATCCTCTATCCTGTCCTATCCTCTATCCTATCCTATCCTATCCTATCCTCTATCCTATCCTATCCTCTATCCTATCCTATTCTCTATCCTATCCCATCCTCTATCCTATCCTATCCTCTATCCTATCCTATCCTCTATCCTATCCTATCCTCTAT
The DNA here is from genome assembly GCF_050948215.1 of Halictus rubicundus. Lineage (NCBI taxonomy): Eukaryota > Metazoa > Arthropoda > Insecta > Hymenoptera > Halictidae > Halictus > Halictus rubicundus. The sequence goes on from NW_027488614.1 coordinate 779,183, forward strand.
CCCATCCTATTCTCTATCCTATCCTATCCTCTATCCTATCCTATCCTCTATCATATCCTATCCTCTATCCTATCCTATCCTGTATCCTATCCTATCCTCTATCCTATCCTATCCTATATCCTATCCTATCCTGTATCATATCCTATCCTCTATCCTATCCTATCCTCTATCCTATTCTATCCTCTATCCTATCCAATCCTATATCCTATTCTCTATCCTATCCTATCCTCTATCGTATCCTATCCCCTATCCTATCCAATCCTCTATCCTATCCTATCCGCTATCCTATCCAATCCTATATCCTATTCTCTATCCTATCCTATCCTCTATCCTATCCTATCCTTTATCGTATCCTATCCTCTATCCTATTAAATCCTATATCGGATCCTCTATCCTATCCTATCCTCTATCGTATCCTATCCTCTATCCTATCCTATCCTCTATCCTATCCCATCCTCTATCCTATCCTATCCTCTATCCTATCCTATCCTCTATCCTATCCTTTCCTCTATCCTATCCTATTCTCTATCCTATCCTATCCTCTATCCTATCCTATTCTCTATCCTATCCTATCCTCTATCCTATCCTATCCTCTATCCTATCCTATCCTCTATCCTATCCTATCCTCTATCCTATTCTATCCTCAATCCTATGCAATCCTATATCCTATTCTCTATCCTATCCAATCCCCTATCCTATCCTATCCGCTATCCTATCCAATCCTATATCCTATCCTCTATCCTATCCTATCCTCTATCGTATCATATCCTCTATCCTATCCTATCCTCTATCGTATCCTATCCTCCATCCTATCCTATCCTCTATCCTATATTATCCTCTATCCTATCCCATCCTCTATCCTATCGTATCCTCTATCGTACCCTATCTTCTATCCTATTAAATCCTATATCGTATCCTCTATCCTATCCTATCCTCTATCCTATCCTTATCCTCTATCGTATCCTATCCTCTATCCTATCCTATCCTCTATCCTATCCTATCCTCTATCCTATATTATCCTCTATCCTATCCTATCCTCTATCCTATCCTATCCTCTATCCTATCCTCTATCCTATCCTATTCTCTATCCTATCCTATCCTCTATCGTATCCTATCCTCTATCCTATTAAATCCTATATCGTATCCTCTATCCTATCCTATCCTCTATCGTATCATATCCTCTATCCTATCCTATCCTCTATCGTATCCTATCCTCCATCCTATCCTATCCTCTATCCTATATTATCCTCTATCCTATCCCATCCTCTATCCTATCCTATCCTCTATCCTATCCTATCCTCTATCCTATATTATCCTCTATCCTATCCTATCCTCTATCCTATCCTATCCTCTATCCTATCCTATCCTCTATCCTATCCTCTATCCTATCCTATTCTCTATCCTATCCTATCCTCTATCGTATCCTATCCTCTATCCTATTAAATCCTATATCGTATCCTCTATCCTATCCTATCCTCTATCGTATCATATCCTCTATCCTATCCTATCCTCTATCGTATCCTATCCTCCATCCTATCCTATCCTCTATCCTATATTATCCTCTATCCTATCCCATCCTCTATCCTATCCTATCCTCTATCCTATCCTATCCTCTATCGTATCCTATTCTCTATCCTATCCTATCCTCTATCCTATCCTATCCTCTATCGTATCCTATCCTCTATCGTATCCTCTATCATATCCTATCCTCTATCCTATCCTATCCTCTATCCTATCCTTATCCTCTATCGTATCCTATCCTCTATCCTATCCTATCCTCTATCCTATCCTATCCTCTATCGTATCCTCTATCGTATCCTATCCTCTATCCTATTAAATCCTATATCGTATCCTCTATCCTATCCTATCCTCTATCCTATCCTATCCTCTATCCTATCCTATCCTCTATCCTATCCTATCCTCTATCCTATCCTATCCTCTATCCTATCCTATCCTCTATCCTATCCTATCCTCTATCCTATCCTATCCTCTATCCTATCCTATCCTCTATCCTATCCTATCCTCTATCCTATCCTATCCTCTATCCTATCCTATCCTCTATCCTATTCCATCCTCTATCGTATCCTATCCTCTATCCTATCCTATCCTCTATCCTATCCTATCCTCTATCCCATCCTATCCTCTATCCTATTCTATCCTCTATCCTATTCTCTATCCTATCCAATCCCCTATCCTATCCTATCCGCTATCCTATCCAATCCTATATCCTATCCTCTATCCTATCCTATCCTTTATCGCATCCTATCCTCTATCCTATTAAATCCTATATCGTATCCTCTATCCTATCCTATCCTCTATCGTATCCTATCCTCTATCCTATCCTATCCTCTATCCTACCCTATCCTCTATCCTATCCTATCCTCTATCCTATCCTATCCTCTATCCTATCCTATCCTCTATCCTATCCTATCCTCTATCCTATCCTATCCTCTATCCTATCCTATCCTCTATCCTATCCCATCCTCTATCGTATCCTATCCTCTATCCTATCCTATCCTCTATCCTATCCTATCCTCTATCCCATCCTATCCTCTATCCTATTCTATCCTCTATCCTATTCTCTATCCTATCCAATCCCCTATCCTATCCTATCCGCTATCCTATCCAATCCTATATCCTATCCTCTATCCTATCCTATCCTTTATCGTATCCTATCCTCTATCCTATTAAATCCTATATCGTATCCTCTATCCTATCCTATCCTCTATCCTATCCTATCCTCTATCCTATCCTATCCTCTATCCTATCCTATCCTCTATCCTATCCTATCCTCTATCCTATCCTATCCTCTATCCTATTCCATCCTCTATCGTATCCTATCCTCTATCCTATCCTATCCTCTATCCTATCCTATCCTCTATCCTATCCTATCCTCTATCCTATCCTATCCTCTATCCTATCCTATCCTCTATCCTATTCCATCCTCTATCGTATCCTATCCTCTATCCTATCCTATCCTCTATCCTATCCTATCCTCTATCCCATCCTATCCTCTATCCTATTCTATCCTCTATCCTATTCTCTATCCTATCCAATCCCCTATCCTATATTATCCTCTATCATATCCCATCCTCTATCCTATCCTATCCTCTATCCTATCCTATCCTCTATCCTATCCTTTCCTCTATCCTATCCTATTCTCTATCCTATCCTATCCTCTATCCTATCTTATCCTCTATCGTATCCTATCCTCTATCCTATTAAATCCTATATCGTATCCTCTATCCTATCCTATCCTCTATCCTATCCTATCCTCTATCCTATCCTATCCTCTATCCTATCCTATCCTCTATCCTATCCTATCCTCTATCCTATCCTATCCTCTATCCTATCCTATCCTCTATCCTATCCTATCCTCTATCCTATCCTATCCTCTATCCTATCCTATCCTCTATCCTATCCTATCCTCTATCCTATCCTATCCTCTATCCTATCCTATCCTCTATCCTATCCTATCCTCTATCCTATTCTATCCTCAATCCTATGCAATCCTATATCCTATTCTCTATCCTATCCAATCCCCTATCCTATCCTATCCGCTATCCTATCCAATCCTATATCCTATCCTCTATCCTATCCTATCCTCTATCGTATCATATCCTCTATCCTATCCTATCCTCTATCGTATCCTATCCTCCATCCTATCCTATCCTCTATCCTATATTATCCTCTATCCTATCCCATCCTCTATACTATCCTATCCTCTATCATATCCTATCCTCTATCCTATTAAATCCTATATCGTATCCTCTATCCTATCCTATCCTCTATCGTATCCTATCCTCTATCCTATCCTATCCTCTATCCTATCCTATCCTCTATCCTATCCTATCCTCTATCCTATATTATCCTCTATCCTATCCTATCCTCTATCCTATCCTATCCTCTATCCTATCCTATCCTCTATCCTATCCTATCCTCTATCCTATCCTATCCTCTATCCTATCCTATCCTCTATCGTATCCTATCCTCTATCCTATTAAATCCTATATCGTATCCTCTATCCTATCCTATCCTCTATCGTATCATATCCTCTATCCTATCCTATCCTCTATCGTATCCTATCCTCCATCCTATCCTATCCTCTATCCTATATTATCCTCTATCCTATCCCATCCTCTATACTATCCTATCCTCTATCATATCCTATCCTCTATCCTATCCTATCCCCTATCGTATCCTATCCTCTATCCTATCCTATCCTCTATCCTATCCTATCCTCTATCCCATCCTATCCTCTATCCTATTCTATCCTCTACCCTATCCAATCCTATATCCTATTCTCTATCCTATCCAATCCCCTATCCTATCCTATCCGCTATCCTATCCAATCCTATATCCTATCCTCTATCCTATCCTATCCTTTATCGTATCCTATCCTCTATCCTATTAAATCCTATATCGTATCCTCTATCCTATCCTATCCTCTATCGTATCCTATCCTCTATCCTATCCTATCCTCTATCCTATCCTATCCTCTATCCTATCCTATCCTCTATCCTATATTATCCCCTATCCTATCCTATCCTCTATCCTATCCTATCCTCTATCCTATCCTATCCTCTATCCTATCCTATCCTCTATCCTATGCTATTCTCTATCCTATCCTATCCTCTATCGTATCCTATCCTCTATCCTATTAAATCCTATATCGTATCCTCTATCCTATCCTATCCTCTATCCTATCCCATCCTCTATCCTATCCTATCCTCTATCCTATCCTATCCTATCCTCTATCCTATCCTATCCTCTATCCTATCCTATCCTCTATCCTATCCTATCCTCTATCCTATCCTATCCTCCATCCTATCCTATCCTCTATCCTATATTATCCTCTATCCTATCCCATCCTCTATACTATCCTATCCTCTATCATATCCTATCCTCTATCCTATCCTATCCCCTATCGTATCCTATCCTCTATCCTATCCTATCCTCTATCCTATCCTATCCTCTATCCCATCCTATCCTCTATCCTATTCTATCCTCTATCCTATCCAATCCTATATCCTATTCTCTATCCTATCCAATCCCCTATCCTATCGTATCCGCTATCCTATCCAATCCTGTATCCTATCCTCTATCCTATCCTATCCTCTATCCTATCCTTTCCTCTATCCTATCCTATTCTCTATCCTATCCTATCCTCTATCCTATCGTATCCTCTATCGTATCCTATCCTCTATCCTATTAAATCCTATATCGTATCCTCTATCCTATCCTATCCTCTATCCTATCCCATCCTCTATCCTATCCTATCCTCTATCCTATCCTATCCTATCCTCTATCCTATCCTATCCTCTATCCTATCCTATCCTCTATCCTATCCTATCCTCTATCCTATCCTATCCTCTATCCTATCCTATCCTCTATAATATTCTATCCTGTATCCTATCCAATCCTATATCCTATTCTCTATCCTATCCAATCCCCTATCCTATCCTATCCGCTATCCTATCCAATCCTATATCCTATCCTCTATCCTATCCTATCCTTTATCGTATCCTATCCTCTATCCTATTAAATCCTATATCGTATCCTCTATCCTATCCTATCCTCTATCGTATCCTATCCTCTATCCTATCCTATCCTCTATCCTATCCTATCCTCTATCCTACCCTATCCTCTATCCTATATTATACTCTATCCTATCCTATTCTCTATCCTATCCTATCCTCTATCCTATCCTATCCTCTATCCTATCCTATCCTCTATCCTATCCTATTCTCTATCCTATCCTATCCTCTATCGTATCCTATGCTCTATCCTATTAAATCCTATATCGTATCCTCTATCCTATCCTATCCTCTATCGTATCATATCCTCTATCCTATCCTATCCTCTATCGTATCCTATCCTCCATCCTATCCTATCCTCTATCCTATATTATCCTCTATCCTATCCCATCCTCTATCCTATCCTATCCTCTATCCTATCCTATCCTTTATCCTATCCTATCCTCTATCGTATCCTATTCTCTATCCTATCCTATCCTCTATCCTATCCTATCCTCTATGGTATCCTATCCTCTATCATATCCTCTATCATATCCTATCCTCTATCCTATCCTATCCTCTATCCTATCCTTATCCTCTATCGTATCCTATCCTCTATCCTATCCTATCCTCTATCCTATCCTATCCTCTATCCTATCCTATCCTCTATCCTATCCTATCCTCTATCGTATCCTATCCTCTATCCTATCCTATCCTCTATCCTATATTATCCTCTATCCTATCCCATCCTCTATCCTATCCTATCCTCTATCCTATCCTATCCTCTATCGTATCCTATTCTCTATCCTATCCTATCCTCTATCCTATCCTATCCTCTATCGTATCCTATCCTCTATCGTATCCTCTATCATATCCTATCCTCTATCCTATCCTATCCTCTATCCTATCCTTATCCTCTATCGTATCCTATCCTCTATCCTATCCAATCCTCTATCCTATCCTATCCGCTATCCTATCCAATCCTATATCCTATTCTCTATCCTATCCTATCCTCTATCCTATCCTATCCTTTATCGTATCCTATCCTCTATCCTATTAAATCCTATATCGGATCCTCTATCCTATCCTATCTTCTATCCTATCCTATCCTCTATCCTATCCTATCCTCTATCCTATCCTATCCTCTATCCTATCCTATCCTCTATCCTATCCTATCCTCTATCCTATCCTATCCTCTATCATATCCTATCCTCTATCCTATCCTATCCTCTATCCTATCCTTATCCTCTATCGTATCCTATCCTCTATCCTATCCTATCCTCTATCCTATCCTATCCTATCCTATCCTCTATCCTATCCTATCCTCTATCCTATCCTATCCTCTATCCTATCATATTATCTATCCTATCCTATCCTCTATCCTATCCTATCCTCTATCGTATCCTATCCTCTATCCTATTAAATCCTATATCGTATCCTCTATCCTATTCTATCCTCTATCGTATCCTATCCTCTATCCTATCCTATCCTCTATCCTATCCTATCCTCTATCCTATCCTATTCTCCATCCTATCCTATCCTCTATCCTATCCTATCCTCTATCCTATCCTATCCTCTATCCTATCCTATCCTCTATCCTATCCTATCCTCTATGGTATCCTATCCTCTATCATATCCTCTATCATATCCTATCCTCTATCCTATCCTATCCTCTATCCTATCCTTATCCTCTATCGTATCCTATCCTCTATCCTATCCTATCCTCTATCCTATCCTATCCTCTATCCTATCCTATCCTCTATCCTATCCTATCCTCTATCGTATCCTATCCTCTATCCTATCCTATCCTCTATCCTATATTATCCTCTATCCTATCCCATCCTCTATCCTATCCTATCCTCTATCCTATCCTATCCTCTATCGTATCCTATTCTCTATCCTATCCTATCCTCTATCCTATCCTATCCTCTATCGTATCCTATCCTCTATCCTATCCTATCCTGTATCCTATCCTATCCTCTATCCTATCCTATCCTATATCCTATCCTATCCTGTATCATATCCTATCCTCTATCCTATCCTATCCTCTATCCTATTCTATCCTCTATCCTATCCAATCCTATATCCTATTCTCTATCCTATCCTATCCTCTATCGTATCCTATCCCCTATCCTATCCAATCCTCTATCCTATCCTATCCGCTATCCTATCCAATCCTATATCCTATTCTCTATCCTATCCTATCCTCTATCCTATCCTATCCTTTATCGTATCGTATCCTCTATATTATTAAATCATATATCGGATCCTCTATCCTATCCTATCCTCTATCGTATCCTATCCTCTATCCTATCCTATCCTCTATCCTATCCCATCCTCTATCCTATCCTATCCTCTATCCTATCCTATCCTCTATCCTATCCTTTCCTCTATCCTATCCTATTCTCTATCCTATCCTATCCTCTATCCTATCCTATCTTCTATCCTATCCTATCCTCTATCCTATCCTATCCTCTATCCTATCCTATCCTCTATCCTATCCTATCCTCTATCCTATCCTATCCTCTATCCTATCCTATCCTCTATCATATCCTATCCTCTATCCTATCCTATCCTCTATCCTATCCTTATCCTCTATCGTATCCTATCCTCTATCCTATCCTATCCTCTATCCTATCCTATCCTATCCTATCCTCTATCCTATCCTATCCTCTATCCTATCCTATCCTCTATCCTATCATATTATCTATCCTATCCTATCCTCTATCCTATCCTATCCTCTATCCTATTAAATCCTATATCGTATCCTCTATCCTATTCTATCCTCTATCGTATCCTATCCTCTATCCTATCCTATCCTCTATCCTATCCCATCCTCTATCCTATCCTATCCTCTATCCTATCCTATCCTCTATCCTATCCTATCCTCTATCCTATTAAATCCTATATCGTATCCTCTATCCTATCCTTTCCTCTATCCTATCCTATTCTCTATCCTATCCTATCCTCTATCCTATCGTATCCTCTATCGTACCCTATCCTCTATCCTATTAAATCCTATATCGTATCCTCTATCCTATCCTATCCTCTATCCTATCCTTATCCTCTATCGTATCCTATCCTCTATCCTATCCTATCCTCTATCCTATCCTATCCTCTATCCTATATTATCCTCTATCCTATCCTATCCTCTATCCTATCCTATCCTCTATCCTATCCTATCCTCTATCCTATCCTCTATCCTATCCTATTCTCTATCCTATCCTATCCTCTATCGTATCCTATCCTCTATCCTATTAAATCCTATATCGTATCCTCTATCCTATCCTATCCTCTATCGTATCATATCCTCTATCCTATCCTATCCTCTATCGTATCCTATCCTCCATCCTATCCTATCCTCTATCCTATATTATCCTCTATCCTATCCCATCCTCTATCCTATCCTATCCTCTATCCTATCCTATCCTCTATCCTATATTATCCTCTATCCTATCCTATCCTCTATCCTATCCTATCCTCTATCCTATCCTATCCTCTATCCTATCCTCTATCCTATCCTATTCTCTATCCTATCCTATCCTCTATCGTATCCTATCCTCTATCCTATTAAATCCTATATCGTATCCTCTATCCTATCCTATCCTCTATCGTATCATATCCTCTATCCTATCCTATCCTCTATCGTATCCTATCCTCCATCCTATCCTATCCTCTATCCTATATTATCCTCTATCCTATCCCATCCTCTATCCTATCCTATCCTCTATCCTATCCTATCCTCTATCGTATCCTATTCTCTATCCTATCCTATCCTCTATCCTATCCTATCCTCTATCGTATCCTATCCTCTATCGTATCCTCTATCATATCCTATCCTCTATCCTATCCTATCCTCTATCCTATCCTTATCCTCTATCGTATCCTATCCTCTATCCTATCCTATCCTCTATCCTATCCTATCCTCTATCGTATCCTCTATCGTATCCTATCCTCTATCCTATTAAATCCTATATCGTATCCTCTATCCTATCCTATCCTCTATCCTATCCTATCCTCTATCCTATCCTATCCTCTATCCTATCCTATCCTCTATCCTATCCTATCCTCTATCCTATCCTATCCTCTATCCTATCCTATCCTCTATCCTATCCTATCCTCTATCCTATCCTATCCTCTATCCTATCCTATCCTCTATCCTATTCCATCCTCTATCGTATCCTATCCTCTATCCTATCCTATCCTCTATCCTATCCTATCCTCTATCCCATCCTATCCTCTATCCTATTCTATCCTCTATCCTATTCTCTATCCTATCCAATCCCCTATCCTATCCTATCCGCTATCCTATCCAATCCTATATCCTATCCTCTATCCTATCCTATCCTTTATCGTATCCTATCCTCTATCCTATTAAATCCTATATCGTATCCTCTATCCTATCCTATCCTCTATCGTATCCTATCCTCTATCCTATCCTATCCTCTATCCTATCCTATCCTCTATCCTATCCTATCCTCTATCCTATCCTATCCTCTATCCTATCCTATCCTCTATCCTATCCTATCCTCTATCCTATCCTATCCTCTATCCTATCCTATCCTCTATCCTATCCCATCCTCTACCGTATCCTATCCTCTATCCTATCCTATCCTCTATCCTATCCTATCCTCTATCCCATCCTATCCTCTATCCTATTCTATCCTCTATCCTATTCTCTATCCTATCCAATCCCCTATCCTATCCTATCCGCTATCCTATCCAATCCTATATCCTATCCTCTATCCTATCCTATCCTTTATCGTATCCTATCCTCTATCCTATTAAATCCTATATCGTATCCTCTATCCTATCCTATCATCTATCGTATCCTATCCTCTATCCTATCCTATCCTCTATCCTATCCTATCCTCTATCCTATCCTATCCTCTATCCTATATTATCCCCTATCCTATCCTATCCTCTATCCTATCCTATCCTCTATCCTATCCTATCCTCTATCCTATCCTATCCTCTATCCTATCCTATCCTCTATCCTATCCTATTCTCTATCCTATCTTATCCTCTATCGTATCCTATCCTCTATCCTATTAAATCCTATATCGTATCCTCTATCCGATCCTATCCTCTATCCTATCCTATCCTCTATCCTATCCTATCCTCTATCCTATCCTATTCTCTATCCTATCCTATCCTCTATCGTATCCTATCCTCTATCCTATTAAATCCTATATCGTTTCCTCTATCCTATCCTATCCTCTATCGTATCATATCCTCTATCCTATCCTATCCTCTATCGTATCCTATCCTCCATCCTATCCTATCCTCTATCCTATATTGTCCTCTATCCTATCCTATCCTCTATCCTATCCTATCCTCTATCCTATCCTATCCTCTATCCTATCCTATCCTCTATCCTATCCTATCCTCTATCCTATCCTATCCTATATCCTATCCTATCCTCTATCCTATATTATCCTCTATCATATCCCATCCTCTATCCTATCCTATCCTCTATCCTATCCTATCCTCTATCCTATCCTTTCCTCTATCCTATCCTATTCTCTATCCTATCCTATCCTCTATCCTATCTTATCCTCTATCGTATCCTATCCTCTATCCTATTAAATCCTATATCGTATCCTCTATCCTATCCTATCCTCTATCCTATCCTATCCTCTATCCTATCCTATCCTCTATCCTATCCTATCCTCTATCCTATCCTATCCTCTATCCTATCCTATCCTCTATCCTATCCTATCCTCTATCCTATCCTATCCTCTATCCTATCCTATCCTCTATCCTATTAAATCCTATATCGTATCCTCTATCCTATTCTATCCTCTATCGTATCCTATCCTCTATCCTATCCTATCCTCTATCCTATCCCATCCTCTATCCTATCCTATCCTCTATCCTATCCTATCCTCTATCCTATCCTATCCTCTATCCTATTAAATCCTATATCGTATCCTCTATCCTATCCTTTCCTCTATCCTATCCTATTCTCTATCCTATCCTATCCTCTATCCTATCGTATCCTCTATCGTACCCTATCCTCTATCCTATTAAATCCTATATCGTATCCTCTATCCTATCCTATCCTCTATCCTATCCTTATCCTCTATCGTATCCTATCCTCTATCCTATCCTATCCTCTATCCTATCCTATCCTCTATCCTATATTATCCTCTATCCTATCCTATCCTCTATCCTATCCTATCCTCTATCCTATCCTATCCTCTATCCTATCCTCTATCCTATCCTATTCTCTATCCTATCCTATCCTCTATCGTATCCTATCCTCTATCCTATTAAATCCTATATCGTATCCTCTATCCTATCCTATCCTCTATCGTATCATATCCTCTATCCTATCCTATCCTCTATCGTATCCTATCCTCCATCCTATCCTATCCTCTATCCTATATTATCCTCTATCCTATCCCATCCTCTATCCTATCCTATCCTCTATCCTATCCTATCCTCTATCCTATATTATCCTCTATCCTATCCTATCCTCTATCCTATCCTATCCTCTATCCTATCCTATCCTCTATCCTATCCTCTATCCTATCCTATTCTCTATCCTATCCTATCCTCTATCGTATCCTATCCTCTATCCTATTAAATCCTATATCGTATCCTCTATCCTATCCTATCCTCTATCGTATCATATCCTCTATCCTATCCTATCCTCTATCGTATCCTATCCTCCATCCTATCCTATCCTCTATCCTATATTATCCTCTATCCTATCCCATCCTCTATCCTATCCTATCCTCTATCCTATCCTATCCTCTATCGTATCCTATTCTCTATCCTATCCTATCCTCTATCCTATCCTATCCTCTATCGTATCCTATCCTCTATCGTATCCTCTATCATATCCTATCCTCTATCCTATCCTATCCTCTATCCTATCCTTATCCTCTATCGTATCCTATCCTCTATCCTATCCTATCCTCTATCCTATCCTATCCTCTATCGTATCCTCTATCGTATCCTATCCTCTATCCTATTAAATCCTATATCGTATCCTCTATCCTATCCTATCCTCTATCCTATCCTATCCTCTATCCTATCCTATCCTCTATCCTATCCTATCCTCTATCCTATCCTATCCTCTATCCTATCCTATCCTCTATCCTATCCTATCCTCTATCCTATCCTATCCTCTATCCTATCCTATCCTCTATCCTATCCTATCCTCTATCCTATCCTATCCTCTATCCTATTCCATCCTCTATCGTATCCTATCCTCTATCCTATCCTATCCTCTATCCTATCCTATCCTCTATCCCATCCTATCCTCTATCCTATTCTATCCTCTATCCTATTCTCTATCCTATCCAATCCCCTATCCTATCCTATCCGCTATCCTATCCAATCCTATATCCTATCCTCTATCCTATCCTATCCTTTATCGTATCCTATCCTCTATCCTATTAAATCCTATATCGTATCCTCTATCCTATCCTATCCTCTATCGTATCCTATCCTCTATCCTATCCTATCCTCTATCCTATCCTATCCTCTATCCTATCCTATCCTCTATCCTATCCTATCCTCTATCCTATCCTATCCTCTATCCTATCCTATCCTCTATCCTATCCTATCCTCTATCCTATCCTATCCTCTATCCTATCCCATCCTCTACCGTATCCTATCCTCTATCCTATCCTATCCTCTATCCTATCCTATCCTCTATCCCATCCTATCCTCTATCCTATTCTATCCTCTATCCTATTCTCTATCCTATCCAATCCCCTATCCTATCCTATCCGCTATCCTATCCAATCCTATATCCTATCCTCTATCCTATCCTATCCTTTATCGTATCCTATCCTCTATCCTATTAAATCCTATATCGTATCCTCTATCCTATCCTATCATCTATCGTATCCTATCCTCTATCCTATCCTATCCTCTATCCTATCCTATCCTCTATCCTATCCTATCCTCTATCCTATATTATCCCCTATCCTATCCTATCCTCTATCCTATCCTATCCTCTATCCTATCCTATCCTCTATCCTATCCTATCCTCTATCCTATCCTATCCTCTATCCTATCCTATTCTCTATCCTATCTTATCCTCTATCGTATCCTATCCTCTATCCTATTAAATCCTATATCGTATCCTCTATCCTATCCTATCCTCTATCCTATCCTATCCTCTATCCTATCCTATCCTCTATCCTATCCTATTCTCTATCCTATCCTATCCTCTATCGTATCCTATCCTCTATCCTATTAAATCCTATATCGTTTCCTCTATCCTATCCTATCCTCTATCGTATCATATCCTCTATCCTATCCTATCCTCTATCGTATCCTATCCTCCATCCTATCCTATCCTCTATCCTATATTGTCCTCTATCCTATCCTATCCTCTATCCTATCCTATCCTCTATCCTATCCTATCCTCTATCCTATCCTATCCTCTATCCTATCCTATCCTCTATCCTATCCTATCCTATATCCTATCCTATCCTCTATCCTATATTATCCTCTATCATATCCCATCCTCTATCCTATCCTATCCTCTATCCTATCCTATCCTCTATCCTATCCTTTCCTCTATCCTATCCTATTCTCTATCCTATCCTATCCTCTATCCTATCTTATCCTCTATCGTATCCTATCCTCTATCCTATTAAATCCTATATCGTATCCTCTATCCTATCCTATCCTCTATCCTATCCTATCCTCTATCCTATCCTATCCTCTATCCTATCCTATCCTCTATCCTATCCTATCCTCTATCCTATCCTATCCTCTATCCTATCCTATCCTCTATCCTATCCTATCCTCTATCCTATCCTATCCTCTATCCTATCCTATCCTCTATCCTATCCTATCCTCTATCCTATCCTATCCTCTATCCTATCCTATCCTCTATCCTATTCTATCCTCAATCCTATGCAATCCTATATCCTATTCTCTATCCTATCCAATCCCCTATCCTATCCTATCCGCTATCCTATCCAATCCTATATCCTATCCTCTATCCTATCCTATCCTCTATCGTATCATATCCTCTATCCTATCCTATCCTCTATCGTATCCTATCCTCCATCCTATCCTATCCTCTATCCTATATTATCCTCTATCCTATCCCATCCTCTATACTATCCTATCCTCTATCCTATCCTATCCTCTATCCTATCCTATCCTCTATCATATCCTATCCTCTATCCTATCCTATCCTCTATCCTATCCTTATCCTCTATCGTATCCTATCCTCTATCCTATCCTATCCTCTATCGTATCCTATCCTCTATCCTATTAAATCCTATATCGTATCCTCTATCCTATTCTATCCTCTATCGTATCCTATCCTCTATCCTATCCTATCCTCTATCCTATCCTATCCTCTATCCTATCCTATTCTCCATCCTATCCTATCCTCTATCCTATCCTATCCTCTATCCTATCCTATCCTCTATCCTATCCTATCCTCTATCCTATCCTATCCTCTATCCTATCCTATCCTCTATCATATCCTATCCTCTATCCTGTCCTATCCTCTATCCTATCCTATCCTATCCTATCCTCTATCCTATCCTATCCTATCCTATCCTCTATCCTATCCTATCCTCTATCCTATCCTATTCTCTATCCTATCCCATCCTCTATCCTATCCTATCCTCTATCCTATCCTATCCTCTATCCTATCCTATCCTCTATCCCATCCTATTCTCTATCCTATCCTATCCTCTATCCTATCCTATCCTCTATCATATCCTATCCTCTATCCTATCCTATCCTGTATCCTATCCTATCCTCTATCCTATCCTATCCTATATCCTATCCTATCCTGTATCATATCCTATCCTCTATCCTATCCTATCCTCTATCCTATTCTATCCTCTATCCTATCCAATCCTATATCCTATTCTCTATCCTATCCTATCCTCTATCGTATCCTATCCCCTATCCTATCCAATCCTCTATCCTATCCTATCCGCTATCCTATCCAATCCTATATCCTATTCTCTATCCTATCCTATCCTCTATCCTATCCTATCCTTGATCGTATCCTATCCTCTATCCTATCCTATCCTCTATCCTATCCTATCCTCTATCCTATCCTATCCTCTATCCCATATCGTATCCTCTATCCTATCCTATCCTCTATCGTATCCTATCCTCTATCCTATCCTATCCTCTATCCTATCCTATCCTCTATCGTATCCTATCCTCTATCCTATTAAATCCTATATCGTATCCTCTATCCTATTCTATCCTCTATCGTATCCTATCCTCTATCCTATCCTATCCTCTATCCTATCCTATCCTCTATCCTATCCTATTCTCCATCCTATCCTATCCTCTATCCTATCCTATCCTCTATCCTATCCTATCCTCTATCCTATCCTATCCTCTATCCTATCCTATCCTCTATCCTATCCTATCCTCTATCATATCCTATCCTCTATCCTGTCCTATCCTCTATCCTATCCTATCCTATCCTATCATCTATCCTATCCTATCCTCTATCCTATCCTATCCTCTATCCTATCCCATCCTCTATCCTATCCTATCCTCTATCCTATCCTATCCTCTATCCTATCCTATCCTCTATCCCATCCTATTCTCTATCCTATCCTATCCTCTATCCTATCCTATCCTCTATCATATCCTATCCTCTATCCTATCCTATCCTGTATCCTATCCTATCCTCTATCCTATCCTATCCTATATCCTATCCTATCCTGTATCATATCCTATCCTCTATCCTATCCTATCCTCTATCCTATTCTATCCTCTATCCTATCCAATCCTATATCCTATTCTCTATCCTATCCTATCCTCTATCGTATCCTATCCCCTATCCTATCCAATCCTCTATCCTATCCTATCCGCTATCCTATCCAATCCTATATCCTATTCTCTATCCTATCCTATCCTCTATCCTATCCTATCCTTTATCGTATCGTATCCTCTATATTATTAAATCATATATCGGATCCTCTATCCTATCCTATCCTCTATCGTATCCTATCCTCTATCCTATCCTATCCTCTATCCTATCCCATCCTCTATCCTATCCTATCCTCTATCCTATCCTATCCTCTATCCTATCCTTTCCTCTATCCTATCCTATTCTCTATCCTATCCTATCCTCTATCCTATCCTATCTTCTATCCTATCCTATCCTCTATCCTATCCTATCCTCTATCCTATCCTATCCTCTATCCTATCCTATCCTCTATCCTATCCTATCCTCTATCCTATCCTATCCTCTATCATATCCTATCCTCTATCCTATCCTATCCTCTATCCTATCCTTATCCTCTATCGTATCCTATCCTCTATCCTATCCTATCCTCTATCCTATCCTATCCTATCCTATCCTCTATCCTATCCTATCCTCTATCCTATCCTATCCTCTATCCTATCCTATCCTCTATCCTATCATATTATCTATCCTATCCTATCCTCTATCCTATCCTATCCTCTATCCTATTAAATCCTATATCGTATCCTCTATCCTATTCTATCCTCTATCGTATCCTATCCTCTATCCTATCCTATCCTCTATCCTATCCCATCCTCTATCCTATCCTATCCTCTATCCTATCCTATCCTCTATCCTATCCTATCCTCTATCCTATTAAATCCTATATCGTATCCTCTATCCTATCCTTTCCTCTATCCTATCCTATTCTCTATCCTATCCCATCCTCTATCCTATCGTATCCTCTATCGTACCCTATCCTCTATCCTATTAAATCCTATATCGTATCCTCTATCCTATCCTATCCTCTATCCTATCCTTATCCTCTATCGTATCCTATCCTCTATCCTATCCTATCCTCTATCCTATCCTATCCTCTATCCTATATTATCCTCTATCCTATCCTATCCTCTATCCTATCCTATCCTCTATCCTATATTATCCTCTATCCTATCCTATCCTCTATCCTATCCTATCCTCTATCCTATCCTATCCTCTATCCTATCCTCTATCCTATCCTATTCTCTATCCTATCCTATCCTCTATCGTATCCTATCCTCTATCCTATTAAATCCTATATCGTATCCTCTATCCTATCCTATCCTCTATCGTATCATATCCTCTATCCTATCCTATCCTCTATCGTATCCTATCCTCCATCCTATCCTATCCTCTATCCTATATTATCCTCTATCCTATCCCATCCTCTATCCTATCCTATCCTCTATCCTATCCTATCCTCTATCCTATATTATCCTCTATCCTATCCTATCCTCTATCCTATCCTATCCTCTATCCTATCCTATCCTCTATCCTATCCTATCCTCTATCCTATCCTCTATCCTATCCTATTCTCTATCCTATCCTATCCTCTATCGTATCCTATCCTCTATCCTATTAAATCCTATATCGTATCCTCTATCCTATCCTATCCTCTATCGTATCATATCCTCTATCCTATATTATCCTCTATCGTATCCTATCCTCCATCCTATCCTATCCTCTATCCTATATTATCCTCTATCCTATCCCATCCTCTATCCTATCCTATCCTCTATCCTATCCTATCCTCTATCGTATCCTATTCTCTATCCTATCCTATCCTCTATCCTATCCTATCCTCTATCGTATCCTATCCTCTATCGTATCCTCTATCATATCCTATCCTCTATCCTATCCTATCCTCTATCCTATCCTTATCCTCTATCGTATCCTATCCTCTATCCTATCCTATCCTCTATCCTATCCTATCCTCTATCGTATCCTCTATCGTATCCTATCCTCTATCCTATTAAATCCTATATCGTATCCTCTATCCTATCCTATCCTCTATCCTATCCTATCCTCTATCCTATCCTATCCTCTATCCTATCCTATCCTCTATCCTATCCTATCCTCTATCCTATCCTATCCTCTATCCTATCCTATCCTCTATCCTATCCTATCCTCTATCCTATCCTATCCTCTATCATATCCTATCCTCTATCCTATCCTATCCTCTATCCTATCCTTATCCTCTATCGTATCCTATCCTCTATCCTATCCTATCCTCTATCCTATCCTATCCTATCCTATCCTCTATCCTATCCTATCCTCTATCCTATCCTATCCTCTATCCTATCATATTATCTATCCTATCCTATCCTCTATCCTATCCTATCCTCTATCGTATCCTATCCTCTATCCTATTAAATCCTATATCGTATCCTCTATCCTATTCTATCCTCTATCGTATCCTATCCTCTATCCTATCCTATCCTCTATCCTATCCTATCCTCTATCCTATCCTATTCTCCATCCTATCCTATCCTCTATCCTATCCTATCCTCTATCCTATCCTATCCTGTATCCTATCCTATCCTCTATCCTATCCTATCCTCTATCCTATCCTATCCTCTATCCTATCCTATCCTCTATCCTATCCTATCCTCTATCCTATCATATCCTCTTATCCTATCCTCTCCTCTATCCTATCCTATCCTCTATCCTATCCTATCCTCTATCCTATATTATCCTCTATCCTATCCTATCCTCTATCCTATCCTATCCTCTATCCTATCCTATCCTCTATCCTATCCTCTATCCTATCCTATTCTCTATCCTATCCTATCCTCTATCGTATCCTATCCTCTATCCTATTAAATCCTATATCGTATCCTCTATCCTATCCTATCCTCTATCGTATCATATCCTCTATCCTATCCTATCCTCTATCGTATCCTATCCTCCATCCTATCCTATCCTCTATCCTATATTATCCTCTATCCTATCCCATCCTCTATCCTATCCTATCCTCTATCCTATCCTATCCTCTATCCTATATTATCCTCTATCCTATCCTATCCTCTATCCTATCCTATCCTCTATCCTATCCTATCCTCTATCCTATCCTCTATCCTATCCTATTCTCTATCCTATCCTATCCTCTATCGTATCCTATCCTCTATCCTATTAAATCCTATATCGTATCCTCTATCCTATCCTATCCTCTATCGTATCATATCCTCTATCCTATCCTATCCTCTATCGTATCCTATCCTCCATCCTATCCTATCCTCTATCCTATATTATCCTCTATCCTATCCCATCCTCTATCCTATCCTATCCTCTATCCTATCCTATCCTCTATCGTATCCTATTCTCTATCCTATCCTATCCTCTATCCTATCCTATCCTCTATCGTATCCTATCCTCTATCGTATCCTCTATCATATCCTATCCTCTATCCTATCCTATCCTCTATCCTATCCTTATCCTCTATCGTATCCTATCCTCTATCCTATCCTATCCTCTATCCTATCCTATCCTCTATCGTATCCTCTATCGTATCCTATCCTCTATCCTATTAAATCCTATATCGTATCCTCTATCCTATCCTATCCTCTATCCTATCCTATCCTCTATCCTATCCTATCCTCTATCCTATCCTATCCTCTATCCTATCCTATCCTCTATCCTATCCTATCCTCTATCCTATCCTATCCTCTATCCTATCCTATCCTCTATCCTATCCTATCCTCTATCATATCCTATCCTCTATCCTATCCTATCCTCTATCCTATCCTTATCCTCTATCGTATCCTATCCTCTATCCTATCCTATCCTCTATCCTATCCTATCCTATCCTATCCTCTATCCTATCCTATCCTCTATCCTATCCTATCCTCTATCCTATCATATTATCTATCCTATCCTATCCTCTATCCTATCCTATCCTCTATCGTATCCTATCCTCTATCCTATTAAATCCTATATCGTATCCTCTATCCTATTCTATCCTCTATCGTATCCTATCCTCTATCCTATCCTATCCTCTATCCTATCCTATCCTCTATCCTATCCTATTCTCCATCCTATCCTATCCTCTATCCTATCCTATCCTCTATCCTATCCTATCCTCTATCCTATCCTATCCTCTATCCTATCCTATCCTCTATCCTATCCTATCCTCTATCATATCCTATCCTCTATCCTGTCCTATCCTCTATCCTATCCTATCCTATCCTATCCTCTATCCTATCCTATCCTCTATCCTATCCTATCCTCTATCCTATCCCATCCTCTATCCTATCCTATCCTCTATCCTATCCTATCCTCTATCCTATCCTATCCTCTATCTCATCCTATTCTCTATCCTATCCTATCCTCTATCCTATCCTATCCTCTATCATATCCTATCCTCTATCCTATCCTATCCTGTATCCTATCCTATCCTCTATCCTATCCTATCCTATATCCTATCCTATCCTGTATCATATCCTATCCTCTATCCTATCCTATCCTCTATCCTATTCTATCCTCTATCCTATCCAATCCTATATCCTATTCTCTATCCTATCCTATCCTCTATCGTATCCTATCCCCTATCCTATCCAATCCTCTATCCTATCCTATCCGCTATCCTATCCAATCCTATATCCTATTCTCTATCCTATCCTATCCTCTATCCTATCCTATCCTTTATCGTATCGTATCCTCTATATTATTAAATCATATATCGGATCCTCTATCCTATCCTATCCTCTATCGTATCCTATCCTCTATCCTATCCTATCCTCTATCCTATCCCATCCTCTATCCTATCCTATCCTCTATCCTATCCTATCCTCTATCCTATCCTTTCCTCTATCCTATCCTATTCTCTATCCTATCCTATCCTCTATCCTATCCTATCTTCTATCCTATCCTATCCTCTATCCTATCCTATCCTCTATCCTATCCTATCCTCTATCCTATCCTATCCTCTATCCTATCCTATCCTCTATCCTATCCTATCCTCTATCATATCCTATCCTCTATCCTATCCTATCCTCTATCCTATCCTTATCCTCTATCGTATCCTATCCTCTATCCTATCCTATCCTCTATCCTATCCTATCCTATCCTATCCTCTATCCTATCCTATCCTCTATCCTATCCTATCCTCTATCCTATCATATTATCTATCCTATCCTATCCTCTATCCTATCCTATCCTCTATCCTATTAAATCCTATATCGTATCCTCTATCCTATTCTATCCTCTATCGTATCCTATCCTCTATCCTATCCTATCCTCTATCCTATCCTATCCTCTATCCTATCCTATTCTCCATCCTATCCTATCCTCTATCCTATCCTATCCTCTATCCTATCCTATCCTCTATCCTATCCTATCCTCTATCCTATCCTATCCTCTATCCTATCCTATCCTCTATCATATCCTATCCTCTATCCTGTCCTATCCTCTATCCTATCCTATCCTATCCTATCCTCTATCCTATCCTATCCTCTATCCTATCCTATCCTCTATCCTATCCCATCCACTATCCTATCCTATCCTCTATCCTATCCTATCCTCTATCCTATCCTATCCTCTATCCCATCCTATTCTCTATCCTATCCTATCCTCTATCCTATCCTATCCTCTATCATATCCTATCCTCTATCCTATCCTATCCTGTATCCTATCCTATCCTCTATCCTATCCTATCCTATATCCTATCCTATAATGTATCATATCCTATCCTCTATCCTATCCTATCCTCTATCCTATTCTATCCTCTATCCTATCCAATCCTATATCCTATTCTCTATCCTATCCTATCCTCTATCGTATCCTATCCCCTATCCTATCCAATCCTCTATCCTATCCTATCCGCTATCCTATCCAATCCTATATCCTATTCTCTATCCTATCCTATCCTCTATCCTATCCTATCCTTTATCGTATCCTATCCTCTATCCTATTAAATCCTATATCGGATCCTCTATCCTATCCTATCCTCTATCGTATCCTATCCTCTATCCTATCCTATCCTCTATCCTATCCCATCCTCTATCCTATCCTATCCTCTATCCTATCCTATCCTCTATCCTATCCTTTCCTCTATCCTATCCTATTCTCTATCCTATCCTATCCTCTATCCTATCCTATTCTCTATCCTATCCTATCCTCTATCCTATCCTATCCTCTATCCTATCCTATCCTCTATCCTATCCTATCCTCTATCCTATCCTATCCTCTATCCTATCCTATCCTCTATCCTATCCTATCCTCTATCGTATCCTATCCTCTATCCTATCCTATCCTCTATCCTATCCTATCCTGTATCCTATCCTCTAGCCTATCCTATCCTCTATCCTATCCTATCCTCTATCCTATCCTATCCTCTATCCTATCCTATCCTGTATCCTATCCTCTAGCCTATCCTATCCTCTATCCTATCCTATCCTCTATCCTATCCTATCCTCTATCCTATCCTATCCTCTATCCTATCCTCTATCCTCTATCCTATCCTATCCTCTATCGTATCCTATCCTCTATCCTATTAAATCCCATATCGTATCCTCTATCCTATCCTATCATCTATCCTATCCTATTCTCTATCCTATCCTATCCTCTATCGTATCCTATCCTCTATCCTATTAAATCCTATATCGTATCCTCTATCCTATCCTATCCTCTATCGTATCATATTATCTATCCTATCCTATCCTCTATCCTATCCTATCCTCTATCGTATCCTATCCTCTATCCTATTAAATCCTATATCGTATCCTCTATCCTATTCTATCCTCTATCGTATCCTATCCTCTATCCTATCCTATCCTCTATCCTATCCTATCCTCTATCCTATCCTATTCTCCATCCTATCCTATCCTCTATCCTATCCTATCCTCTATCCTATGCTATCCTCTATCCTATCCTATCCTCTATCCTATCCTATCCTCTATCCTATCCCATCCTCTATCCTATCCTATCCTCTATCCTATCCTATCCTCTATCCTATCCTATCCTCTATCCCATCCTATTCTCTATCCTATCCTATCCTCTATCCTATCCTATCCTCTATCATATCCTATCCTCTATCCTATCCTATCCTGTATCCTATCCTATCCTCTATCCTATCCTATCCTATATCCTATCCTATCCTGTATCATATCCTATCCTCTATCCTATCCTATCCTCTATCCTATTCTATCCTCTATCCTATCCAATCCTATATCCTATTCTCTATCCTATCCTATCCTCTATCGTATCCTATCCCCTATCCTATCCAATCCTCTATCCTATCCTATCCGCTATCCTATCCAATCCTATATCCTATTCTCTATCCTATCCTATCCTCTATCCTATCCTATCCTTTATCGTATCCTATCCTCTATCCTATTAAATCCTATATCGGATCCTCTATCCTATCCTATCCTCTATCGTATCCTATCCTCTATCCTATCCTATCCTCTATCCTATCCCATCCTCTATCCTATCCTATCCTCTATCCTATCCTATCCTCTATCCTATCCTTTCCTCTATCCTATCCTATTCTCTATCCTATCCTATCCTCTATCCTATCCTATTCTCTGTCCTATCCTATCCTCTATCCTATCCCATCCTCTATCCTATCCTATCCTGTATCCTATCCTCTAGCCTATCCTATCCTCTATCCTATCCTATCCTCTATCCTATCCTATCCTCTATCCTATCCTATCCTCTATCCTATCCTATCCTCTATCCTATCCTATCCTCTATCCTATATTATCCTCTATCCTATCCTATCCTCTATCCTATCCTATCCTCTATCCTATCCTATCCTCTATCCTATCCTATCATCTATCCTATCCTATTCTCTATCCTATCCTATCCTCTATCGTATCCTATCCTCTATCCTATTAAATCCTATATCGTATCCTCTATCCTATCCTATCCTCTATCGTATCATATTATCTATCCTATCCTATCCTCTATCCTATCCTATCCTCTATCGTATCCTATCCTCTATCCTATTAAATCCTATATCGTATCCTCTATCCTATTCTATCCTCTATCGTATCCTATCCTCTATCCTATTCTATCCTCTATCGTATCCTATCCTCTATCCTATCCTATCCTCTATCCTATCCTATCCTCTATCCTATCCTATCCTCTATCCTATCCTATCCTCTATCCCATCCTATTCTCTATCCTATCCTATCCTCTATCCTATCCTATCCTCTATCATATCCTATCCTCTATCCTATCCTATCCTGTATCCTATCCTATCCTCTATCCTATCCTATCCTATATCCTATCCTATCCTGTATCATATCCTATCCTCTATCCTATCCTATCCTCTATCCTATTCTATCCTCTATCCTATCCAATCCTATATCCTATTCTCTATCCTATCCTATCCTCTATCGTATCCTATCCCCTATCCTATCCAATCCTCTATCCTATCCTATCCGCTATCCTATCCAATCCTATATCCTATTCTCTATCCTATCCTATCCTCTATCCTATCCTATCCTTTATCGTATCCTATCCTCTATCCTATTAAATCCTATATCGGATCCTCTATCCTATCCTATCCTCTATCGTATCCTATCCTCTATCCTATCCTATCCTCTATCCTATCCCATCCTCTATCCTATCCTATCCTCTATCCTATCCTATCCTCTATCCTATCCTTTCCTCTATCCTATCCTATTCTCTATCCTATCCTATCCTCTATCCTATCCTATTCTCTATCCTATCCTATCCTCTATCCTATCCTATCCTCTATCCTATCCTATCCTCTATCCTATCCTATCCTCTATCCTATCCTATCCTCTATCCTATCCTATCCTCTATCCTATCCTATCCTCTATCCTATCCTATCCTCTATCCTATCCTATCCTCTATCCTATCCTATCCTCTATCCTATCCTATCCTCTATCCTATCCTATCCTCTATCCTATCCTATCCTCTATCGTATCCTATCCTCTATCCTATTAAATCCTATATCGTATCCTCTATCCTATCCTATCCTCTATCGTATCCTATCCTCTATCCTATCCTATCCTCTATCCTATCCTATCCTGTATCCTATCCTCTAGCCTATCCTATCCTCTATCCTATCCTATCCTCTATCCTATCCTATCCTCTATCCTATCCTATCCTCTATCCTATCCTCTATCCTCTATCCTATCCTATCCTCTATCGTATCCTATCCTCTATCCTATTAAATCCCATATCGTATCCTCTATCCTATCCTATCCTCTATCGTATCCTATCCTCTATCCTATCCTATCCTCTATCCTATTAAATCCTATATCGTATCCTCTATCCTATCCTATCCTCTATCCTATCCTATCCTCTATCCTATCCTATCCTCTATCCTATCCTCTATCCTATCCTATCCTCTATCCTATCCTATCCTCTATCCTATCATATTATCTATCCTATCCTATCCTATATCCTATCCTATCCTCTATCGTATCCTATCCTCTATCCTATTAAATCCTATATCGTATCCTCTATCCTATTCTATCCTCTATCGTATCCTATCCTCTATCCTATCCTATCCTCTATCCTATCCTATCCTCTATCCTATCCTATCCTCTATCCTATCCTATCCTCTATCATATCCTATCCTCTATCCTATCCTATCCTGTATCCTATCCTATCCTCTATCCTATCCTATCCTATATCCTATCCTATCCTGTATCATATCCTATCCTCTATCCTATCCTATCCTCTATCCTATTCTATCCTCTATCCTATCCAATCCTATATCCTATTCTCTATCCTATCCTATCCTCTATCGTACCCTATCCCCTATCCTATCCAATCCTCTATCCTATCCTATCCGCTATCCTATCCAATCCTATATCCTATTCTCTATCCTATCCTATCCTCTATCCTATCCTATCCTTTATCGTATCCTATCCTCTATCCTATTAAATCCTATATCGGATCCTCTATCCTATCCTATCCTCTATCGTATCCTATCCTCTATCCTATCCTATCCTCTATCCTATCCTATCCTCTATCCTATCCCATCCTCTATCCTATCCTATCCTCTATCCTATCCTATCCTCTATCCTATCCTATCCTCTATCCCATCCTATTCTCTATCCTATCCTATCCTCTATCCTATCCTATCCTCTATCATATCCTATCCTCTATCCTATCCTATCCTGTATCCTATCCTATCCTCTATCCTATCCTATCCTATATCCTATCCTATCCTGTATCATATCCTATCCTCTATCCTATCCTATACTCTATCCTATTCTATCCTCTATCCTATCCAATCCTATATCCTATTCTCTATCCTATCCTATCCTCTATCGTATCCTATCCCCTATCCTATCCAATCCTCTATCCTATCCTATCCGCTATCCTATCCAATCCTATATCCTATTCTCTATCCTATCCTATCCTCTATCCTATCCTATCCTTTATCGTATCCTATCCTCTATCCTATCCTATTCTCTATCCTATCCTATCCTCTATCCTATCCTATCCTCTATCCTATCCTATCCTCTATCCTACCCTATCCTCTATCCTATCCTATCCTCTATCCCATCCTATCCTCTATCCTATCCTATCCTCTATCCTATCCTATCCTCTATCCTATCCTATCATCTATCCTATCCTATCCTCTATCCTATCCTATCCTCTATCGTATCCTATCCTCTATCCTATTAAATCCTATATCGTATCCTCTATCCTATCCTATCCTCTATCGTATCCTATCCTCTATCCTATCCTATCCTCTATCCTATCCTATCCTGTATCCTATCCTCTAGCCTATCCTATCCTCTATCCTATCCTATCCTCTATCCTATCCTATCCTCTATCCTATCCTCTATCCTCTATCCTATCCTATCCTCTATCGTATCCTATCCTCTATCCTATTAAATCCCATATCGTATCCTCTATCCTATCCTATCCTCTATCGTATCCTATCCTCTATCCTATCCTATCCTCTATCCTATTAAATCCTATATCGTATCCTCTATCCTATCCTATCCTCTATCCTATCCTATCCTCTATCCTATCCTATCCTCTATCCTATCCTCTATCCTATCCTATCCTCTATCCTATCATATTATCTATCCTATCCTATCCTATATCCTATCCTATCCTCTATCGTATCCTATCCTCTATCCTATTAAATCCTATATCGTATCCTCTATCCTATTCTATCCTCTATCGTATCCTATCCTCTATCCTATCCTATCCTCTATCCTATCCTATCCTCTATCCTATCCTATTCTCCATCCTATCCTATCCTCTATCCTATCCTATCCTCTATCCTATCCTATCCTCTATCCTATCCTATCCTCTATCCTATCCTATCCTCTATCCTATCCTATCCTCTATCATATCCTATCCTCTATCCTGTCCTATCCTCTATCCTATCCCATCCTCTATCCTATCCTATCCTCTATCCTATCCTATCCTCTATCCTATCCTATCCTCTATCCCATCCTATTCTCTATCCTATCCTATCCTCTATCCTATCCTATCCTCTATCATATCCTATCCTCTATCCTATCCTATCCTGTATCCTATCCTATCCTCTATCCTATCCTATCCTATATCCTATCCTATCCTGTATCATATCCTATCCTCTATCCTATCCTATCCTCTATCCTATTCTATCCTCTATCCTATCCAATCCTATATCCTATTCTCTATCCTATCCTATCCTCTATCGTATCCTATCCCCTATCCTATCCAATCCTCTATCCTATCCTATCCGCTATCCTATCCAATCCTATATCCTATTCTCTATCCTATCCTATCCTCTATCCTATCCTATCCTTTATCGTATCCTATCCTCTATCCTATTAAATCCTATATCGGATCCTCTATCCTATCCTATCCTCTATCGTATCCTATCCTCTATCCTATCCTATCCTCTATCCTATCCCATCCTCTATCCTATCCTATCCTCTATCCTATCCTATCCTCTATCCTATCCTTTCCTCTATCCTATCCTTTCCTCTATCCTATCCTATTCTCTATCCTATCCTATCCTCTATCCTATCCTATTCTCTATCCTATCCTATCCTCTATCCTATCCTATCCTCTATCCTATCCTATCCTCTATCCTATCCTATCCTCTATCCTATCCTCTATCCTATCCTATCCTCTATCCTATCCTATCCTCTATCCTATCCTATCCTCTATCCTATCCTATCCTCTATCCTATCCTATCCTCTATCGTATCCTATCCTCTATCCTATTAAATCCTATATCGTATCCTCTATCCTATCCTATCCTCTATCCTATCCTATCCTCTATCCTATCCTATCCTCTATCCCATCCTATTCTCTATCCTATCCTATCCTCTATCCTATCCTATCCTCTATCATATCCTATCCTCTATCCTATCCTATCCTGTATCCTATCCTATCCTCTATCCTATCCTATCCTATATCCTATCCTATCCTGTATCATATCCTATCCTCTATCCTATCCTATCCTCTATCCTATTCTATCCTCTATCCTATCCAATCCTATATCCTATTCTCTATCCTATCCTATCCTCTATCGTATCCTATCCCCTATCCTATCCAATCCTCTATCCTATCCTATCCGCTATCCTATCCAATCCTATATCCTATTCTCTATCCTATCCTATCCTCTATCCTATCCTATCCTTTATCGTATCCTATCCTCTATCCTATTAAATCCTATATCGGATCCTCTATCCTATCCTATCCTCTATCGTATCCTATCCTCTATCCTATCCTATCCTCTATCCTATCCCATCCTCTATCCTATCCTATCCTCTATCCTATCCTATCCTCTATCCTATCCTTTCCTCTATCCTATCCTATTCTCTATCCTATCCTATCCTCTATCCTATCCTATTCTCTATCCTATCCTATCCTCTATCCTATCCTATCCTCTATCCTATCCTATCCTCTATCCTATCCTATCCTCTATCCTATCCTATCCTCTATCCTATCCTATCCTCTATCCTATCCTATCCTCTATCCTATCCTATCCTCTATCCTATCCTATCCTCTATCCTATCCTATCCTCTATCCTATCCTATCCTCTATCCTATCCTATCCTCTATCGTATCCTATCCTCTATCCTATTAAATCCTATATCGTATCCTCTATCCTATCCTATCCTCTATCGTATCCTATCCTCTATCCTATCCTATCCTCTATCCTATCCTATCCTGTATCCTATCCTCTAGCCTATCCTATCCTCTATCCTATCCTATCCTCTATCCTATCCTATCCTCTATCCTATCCTATCCTCTATCCTATCCTCTATCCTCTATCCTATCCTATCCTCTATCCTATCCTATCCTCTATCCTATCCTATCCTCTATCCTATCCTATCCTCTATCCTATCCTCTATCCTATCCTATCCTCTATCCTATCCTATCCTCTATCCTATCATATTATCTATCCTATCCTATCCTATATCCTATCCTATCCTCTATCGTATCCTATCCTCTATCCTATTAAATCCTATATCGTATCCTCTATCCTATTCTATCCTCTATCGTATCCTATCCTCTATCCTATCCTATCCTCTATCCTATCCTATCCTCTATCCTATCCTATTCTCCATCCTATCCTATCCTCTATCCTATCCTATCCTCTATCCTATCCTATCCTCTATCCTATCCTATCCTCTATCCTATCCTATCCTCTATCCTATCCTATCCTCTATCATATCCTATCCTCTATCCTGTCCTATCCTCTATCCTATCCCATCCTCTATCCTATCCTATCCTCTATCCTATCCTATCCTCTATCCTATCCTATCCTCTATCCCATCCTATTCTCTATCCTATCCTATCCTCTATCCTATCCTATCCTCTATCATATCCTATCCTCTATCCTATCCTATCCTGTATCCTATCCTATCCTCTATCCTATCCTATCCTATATCCTATCCTATCCTGTATCATATCCTATCCTCTATCCTATCCTATCCTCTATCCTATTCTATCCTCTATCCTATCCTATCCTCTATCCTATCCCATCCTCTATCCTATCCTATCCTCTATCCTATCCTATCCTCTATCCTATCCTTTCCTCTATCCTATCCTATTCTCTATCCTATCCTATCCTCTATCCTATCCTATTCTCTATCCTATCCTATCCTCTATCCTATCCTATCCTCTATCCTATCCTATCCTCTATCCTATCCTATCCTCTATCCTATCCTATCCTCTATCCTATCCTATCCTCTATCCTATCCTATCCTCTATCCTATCCTATCCTCTATCCTATCCTATCCTCTATCCTATCCTATCCTCTATCGTATCCTATCCTCTATCCTATTAAATCCTACATCGTATCCTCTATCCTATCCTATCCTCTATCGTATCCTATCCTCTATCCTATCCTATCCTCTATCCTATCCTATCCTGTATCCTATCCTCTAGCCTATCCTATCCTCTATCCTATCCTATCCTCTATCCTATCCTATCCTCTATCCTATCCTATCCTCTATCCTATCCTCTATCCTCTATCCTATCCTATCCTCTATCGTATCCTATCCTCTATCCTATTAAATCCCATATCGTATCCTCTATCCTATCCTATCCTCTATCGTATCCTATCCTCTATCCTATCCTATCCTCTATCCTATTAAATCCTATATCGTATCCTCTATCCTATCCTATCCTCTATCCTATCCTATCCTCTATCCTATCCTATCCTCTATCCTATCCTCTATCCTATCCTATCCTCTATCCTATCCTATCCTCTATCCTATCATATTATCTATCCTATCCTATCCTATATCCTATCCTAACCTCTATCCTATTAAATCCTATATCGTATCCTCTATCCTATTCTATCCTCTATCGTATCCTATCCTCTATCCTATCCTATCCTCTATCCTATCCTATCCTCTATCCTATCCTATTCTCCATCCTATCCTATCCTCTATCCTATCCTATCCTCTATCCTATCCTATCCTCTATCCTATCCTATCCTCTATCCTATCCTATCCTCTATCCTATCCTATCCTCTATCATATCCTATCCTCTATCCTGTCCTATCCTCTATCCTATCCCATCCTCTATCCTATCCTATCCTCTATCCTATCCTATCCTCTATCCTATCCTATCCTCTATCCCATCCTATTCTCTATCCTATCCTATCCTCTATCCTATCCTATCCTCTATCATATCCTATCCTCTATCCTATCCTATCCTGTATCCTATCCTATCCTCTATCCTATCCTATCCTATATCCTATCCTATCCTGTATCATATCCTATCCTCTATCCTATCCTATCCTCTATCCTATTCTATCCTCTATCCTATCCAATCCTATATCCTATTCTCTATCCTATCCTATCCTCTATCGTATCCTATCCCCTATCCTATCCAATCCTCTATCCTATCCTATCCGCTATCCTATCCAATCCTATATCCTATTCTCTATCCTATCCTATCCTCTATCCTATCCTATCCTTTATCGTATCCTATCCTCTATCCTATTAAATCCTATATCGGATCCTCTATCCTATCCTATCCTCTATCGTATCCTATCCTCTATCCTATCCTATCCTCTATCCTATCCCATCCTCTATCCTATCCTATCCTCTATCCTATCCTATCCTCTATCCTATCCTTTCCTCTATCCTATCCTTTCCTCTATCCTATCCTATTCTCTATCCTATCCTATCCTCTATCCTATCCTATTCTCTATCCTATCCTATCCTCTATCCTATCCTATCCTCTATCCTATCCTATCCTCTATCCTATCCTATCCTCTATCCTATCCTATCCTCTATCCTATCCTATCCTCTATCCTATCCTATCCTCTATCCTATCCTATCCTCTATCGTATCCTATCCTCTATCCTATTAAATCCTATATCGTATCCTCTATCCTATCCTATCCTCTATCCTATCCTATCCTCTATCCTATCCTATCCTCTATCCCATCCTATTCTCTATCCTATTTTATCCTCTATCCTATCCTATCCTCTATCATATCCTATCCTCTATCCTATCCTATCCTGTATCCTATCCTATCCTCTATCCTATCCTATCCTATATCCTATCCTATCCTGTATCATATCCTATCCTCTATCCTATCCTATCCTCTATCCTATTCTATCCTCTATCCTATCCAATCCTATATCCTATTCTCTATCCTATCCTATCCTCTATCGTATCCTATCCCCTATCCTATCCAATCCTCTATCCTATCCTATCCGCTATCCTATCCAATCCTATATCCTATTCTCTATCCTATCCTATCCTCTATCCTATCCTATCCTTTATCGTATCCTATCCTCTATCTTATTAAATCCTATATCGGATCCTCTATCCTATCCTATCCTCTATCGTATCCTATCCTCTATCCTATCCTATCCTCTATCCTATCCCATCCTCTATCCTATCCTATCCTCTATCCTATCCTATCCTCTATCCTATCCTTTCCTCTATCCTATCCTATTCTCTATCCTATCCTATCCTCTATCCTATCCTATTCTCTATCCTATCCTATCCTCTATCCTATCCTATCCTCTATCCTATCCTATCCTCTATCCTATCCTATCCTCTATCCTATCCTATCCTCTATCCTATCCTATCCTCTATCCTATCCTATCCTCTATCCTATCCTATCCTCTATCCTATCCTATCCTCTATCCTATTCTATCCTCTATCCTATCCTATCCTCTATCGTATCCTATCCTCTATCCTATTAAATCCTACATCGTATCCTCTATCCTATCCTATCCTCTATCGTATCCTATCCTCTATCCTATCCTATCCTCTATCCTATCCTATCCTGTATCCTATCCTCTAGCCTATCCTATCCTCTATCCTATCCTATCCTCTATCCTATCCTATCCTCTATCCTATCCTATCCTCTATCCTATCCTCTATCCTCTATCCTATCCTATCCTCTATCGTATCCTATCCTCTATCCTATTAAATCCCATATCGTATCCTCTATCCTATCCTATCCTCTATCGTATCCTATCCTCTATCCTATCCTATCCTCTATCCTATTAAATCCTATATCGTATCCTCTATCCTATCCTATCCTCTATCCTATCCTATCCTCTATCCTATCCTATCCTCTATCCTATCCTCTATCCTATCCTATCCTCTATCCTATCCTATCCTCTATCCTATCATATTATCTATCCTATCCTATCCTATATCCTATCCTAACCTCTATCCTATTAAATCCTATATCGTATCCTCTATCCTATTCTATCCTCTATCGTATCCTATCCTCTATCCTATCCTATCCTCTATCCTATCCTATCCTCTATCCTATCCTATTCTCCATCCTATCCTATCCTCTATCCTATCCTATCCTCTATCCTATCCTATCCTCTATCCTATCCTATCCTCTATCCTATCCTATCCTCTATCCTATCCTATCCTCTATCATATCCTATCCTCTATCCTGTCCTATCCTCTATCCTATCCCATCCTCTATCCTATCCTATCCTCTATCCTATCCTATCCTCTATCCTATCCTATCCTCTATCCCATCCTATTCTCTATCCTATCCTATCCTCTATCCTATCCTATCCTCTATCATATCCTATCCTCTATCCTATCCTATCCTGTATCCTATCCTATCCTCTATCCTATCCTATCCTATATCCTATCCTATCCTGTATCATATCCTATCCTCTATCCTATCCTATCCTCTATCCTATTCTATCCTCTATCCTATCCAATCCTATATCCTATTCTCTATCCTATCCTATCCTCTATCGTATCCTATCCCCTATCCTATCCAATCCTCTATCCTATCCTATCCGCTATCCTATCCAATCCTATATCCTATTCTCTATCCTATCCTATCCTCTATCCTATCCTATCCTTTATCGTATCCTATCCTCTATCCTATTAAATCCTATATCGGATCCTCTATCCTATCCTATCCTCTATCGTATCCTATCCTCTATCCTATCCTATCCTCTATCCTATCCCATCCTCTATCCTATCCTATCCTCTATCCTATCCTATCCTCTATCCTATCCTTTCCTCTATCCTATCCTTTCCTCTATCCTATCCTATTCTCTATCCTATCCTATCCTCTATCCTATCCTATTCTCTATCCTATCCTATCCTCTATCCTATCCTATCCTCTATCCTATCCTATCCTCTATCCTATCCTATCCTCTATCCTATCCTATCCTCTATCCTATCCTATCCTCTATCCTATCCTATCCTCTATCCTATCCTATCCTCTATCGTATCCTATCCTCTATCCTATTAAATCCTATATCGTATCCTCTATCCTATCCTATCCTCTATCCTATCCTATCCTCTATCCTATCCTATCCTCTATCCCATCCTATTCTCTATCCTATCCTATCCTCTATCCTATCCTATCCTCTATCATATCCTATCCTCTATCCTATCCTATCCTGTATCCTATCCTATCCTCTATCCTATCCTATCCTATATCCTATCCTATCCTGTATCATATCCTATCCTCTATCCTATCCTATCCTCTATCCTATTCTATCCTCTATCCTATCCAATCCTATATCCTATTCTCTATCCTATCCTATCCTCTATCGTATCCTATCCCCTATCCTATCCAATCCTCTATCCTATCCTATCCGCTATCCTATCCAATCCTATATCCTATTCTCTATCCTATCCTATCCTCTATCCTATCCTATCCTTTATCGTATCCTATCCTCTATCTTATTAAATCCTATATCGGATCCTCTATCCTATCCTATCCTCTATCGTATCCTATCCTCTATCCTATCCTATCCTCTATCCTATACCATCCTCTATCCTATCCTATCCTCTATCCTATCCTATCCTCTATCCTATCCTATTCTCTATCCTATCCTATCCTCTATCCTATCCTATTCTCTATCCTATCCTATCCTCTATCCTATCCTATCCTCTATCCTATCCTATCCTCTATCCTATCCTATCCTCTATCCTATCCTATCCTCTATCCTATCCTATCCTCTATCCTATCCTATCCTCTATCCTATCCTATCCTCTATCCTATCCTATCCTCTATCCTATCCTATCCTCTATCCTATCCTATCCTCTATCCTATCCTATCCTCTATCCTATCCTATCCTCTATCGTATCCTATCCTCTATCCTATTAAATCCTATATCGCATCCTCTATCCTATCCTATCCTCTATCGTATCCTATCCTCTATCCTATCCTATCCTCTATCCTATCCTATCCTGTATCCTATCCTCTAGCCTATCCTATCCTCTATCCTATCCTATCCTCTATCCTATCCTATCCTCTATCCTATCCTATCCTCTATCCTATCCTCTATCCTCTATCCTATCCTATCCTCTATCGTATCCTATCCTCTATCCTATTAAATCCCATATCGTATCCTCTATCCTATCCTATCCTCTATCGTATCCTATCCTCTATCCTATCCTATCCTCTATCCTATTAAATCCTATATCGTATCCTCTATCCTATCCTATCCTCTATCCTATCCTATCCTCTATCCTATCCTATCCTCTATCCTATCCTCTATCCTATCCTATCCTCTATCCTATCCTATCCTCTATCCTATCATATTATCTATCCTATCCTATCCTATATCCTATCCTATCCTCTATCGTATCCTATCCTCTATCCTATTAAATCCTATATCGTATCCTCTATCCTATTCTATCCTCTATCGTATCCTATCCTCTATCCTATCCTATCCTCTATCCTATCCTATCCTCTATCCTATCCTATTCTCCATCCTATCCTATCCTCTATCCTATCCTATCCTCTATCCTATCCTATCCTCTATCCTATCCTATCCTCTATCCTATCCTATCCTCTATCCTATCCTATCCTCTATCATATCCTATCCTCTATCCTGTCCTATCCTCTATCCTATCCCATCCTCTATCCTATCCTATCCTCTATCCTATCCTATCCTCTATCCT
Organism: Halictus rubicundus; assembly: GCF_050948215.1. Taxonomy (NCBI): domain Eukaryota; kingdom Metazoa; phylum Arthropoda; class Insecta; order Hymenoptera; family Halictidae; genus Halictus; species Halictus rubicundus. Next base: position 815,267 of record NW_027488614.1, read on the forward strand.
ATCCTATCCTCTATCCCATCCTATTCTCTATCCTATCCTATCCTCTATCCTATCCTATCCTCTATCATATCCTATCCTCTATCCTATCCTATCCTGTATCCTATCCTATCCTCTATCCTATCCTATCCTATATCCTATCCTATCCTGTATCATATCCTATCCTCTATCCTATCCTATCCTCTATCCTATTCTATCCTCTATCCTATCCAATCCTATATCCTATTCTCTATCCTATCCTATCCTCTATCGTATCCTATCCCCTATCCTATCCAATCCTCTATCCTATCCTATCCGCTATCCTATCCAATCCTATATCCTATTCTCTATCCTATCCTATCCTCTATCCTATCCTATCCTTTATCGTATCCTATCCTCTATCCTATTAAATCCTATATCGGATCCTCTATACTATCCTATCCTCTATCGTATCCTATCCTCTATCCTATCCTATCCTCTATCCTATCCCATCCTCTATCCTATCCTATCCTCTATCCTATCCTATCCTCTATCCTATCCTTTCCTCTATCCTATCCTATTCTCTATCCTATCCTATCCTCTATCCTATCCTATTCTCTATCCTATCCTATCCTCTATCCTATCCTATCCTCTATCCTATCCTATCCTCTATCCTATCCTATCCTCTATCCTATCCTATCCTCTATCCTATCCTATCCTCTATCCTATCCTATCCTCTATCCTATCCTATCCTCTATCCTATCCTATCCTCTATCCTATCCTATCCTCTATCCTATCCTATCCTCTATCCTATCCTATCCTCTATCGTATCCTATCCTCTATCCTATTAAATCCTATATCGTATCCTCTATCCTATCCTATCCTCTATCGTATCCTATCCTCTATCCTATCCTATCCTCTATCCTATCCTATCCTGTATCCTATCCTCTAGCCTATCCTATCCTCTATCCTATCCTATCCTCTATCCTATCCTATCCTCTATCCTATCCTATCCTCTATCCTATCCTCTATCCTCTATCCTATCCTATCCTCTATCGTATCCTATCCTCTATCCTATTAAATCCCATATCGTATCCTCTATCCTATCCTATCCTCTATCGTATCCTATCCTCTATCCTATCCTATCCTCTATCCTATTAAATCCTATATCGTATCCTCTATCCTATCCTATCCTCTATCCTATCCTATCCTCTATCCTATCCTATCCTCTATCCTATCCTATCCTCTATCCTATCCTATCCTCTATCCTATCCTCTATCCTATCCTATCCTCTATCCTATCCTATCCTCTATCCTATCATATTATCTATCCTATCCTATCCTATATCCTATCCTATCCTCTATCGTATCCTATCCTCTATCCTATTAAATCCTATATCGTATCCTCTATCCTATTCTATCCTCTATCGTATCCTATCCTCTATCCTATCCTATCCTCTATCCTATCCTATCCTCTATCCTATCCTATTCTCCATCCTATCCTATCCTCTATCCTATCCTATCCTCTATCCTATCCTATCCTCTATCCTATCCTATCCTCTATCCTATCCTATCCTCTATCCTATCCTATCCTCTATCATATCCTATCCTCTATCCTGTCCTATCCTCTATCCTATCCCATCCTCTATCCTATCCTATCCTCTATCCTATCCTATCCTCTATCCTATCCTATCCTCTATCCCATCCTATTCTCTATCCTATCCTATCCTCTATCCTATCCTATCCTTTATCGTATCCTATCCTCTATCCTATTAAATCCTATATCGGATCCTCTATCCTATCCTATCCTCTATCGTATCCTATCCTCTATCCTATCCTATCCTCTATCCTATCCCATCCTCTATCCTATCCTATCCTCTATCCTATCCTATCCTCTATCCTATCCTTTCCTCTATCCTATCCTATTCTCTATCCTATCCTATCCTCTATCCTATCCTATTCTCTATCCTATCCTATCCTCTATCCTATCCTATCCTCTATCCTATCCTATCCTCTATCCTATCCTATCCTCTATCCTATCCTATCCTCTATCCTATCCTATCCTCTATCCTATCCTATCCTCTATCCTATCCTATCCTCTATCCTATCCTATCCTCTATCCTATCCTATCCTCTATCCTATCCTATCCTCTATCGTATCCTATCCTCTATCCTATTAAATCCTATATCGTATCCTCTATCCTATCCTATCCTCTATCGTATCCTATCCTCTATCCTATCCTATCCTCTATCCTATCCTATCCTGTATCCTATCCTCTAGCCTATCCTATCCTCTATCCTATCCTATCCTCTATCCTATCCTATCCTCTATCCTATCCTATCCTCTATCCTATCCTCTATCCTCTATCCTATCCTATCCTCTATCGTATCCTATCCTCTATCCTATTAAATCCCATATCGTATCCTCTATCCTATCCTATCCTCTATCGTATCCTATCCTCTATCCTATCCTATCCTCTATCCTATTAAATCCTATATCGTATCCTCTATCCTATCCTATCCTCTATCCTATCCTATCCTCTATCCTATCCTATCCTCTATCCTATCCTATCCTCTATCCTATCCTATCCTCTATCCTACCCTATCCTCTATCCTATCCCATCCTCTATCCTATCCTATCCTCTATCCTATCCTATCCTCTATCCTATCCTATCCTCTATCCCATCCTATTCTCTATCCTATCCTATCCTCTATCCTATCCTATCCTCTATCATATCCTATCCTCTATCCTATCCTATCCTGTATCCTATCCTATCCTCTATCCTATCCTATCCTCTATCCTATATTATCCTCTATCCTATCCTATCCTCTATCCTATCCTATCCTCTATCCTATCCTATCCTCTATCCTATCCTATCCTCTATCCTATCCTATCCTCTATCCTATCCTATCCTCTATCCTATCCCATCCTCTATCGTATCCTATCCTCTATCCTATCCTATCCTCTATCCTATCCTATCCTCTATCCCATCCTATCCTCTATCCTATTCTATCCTCTATCCTATCCAATCCTATATCCTATTCTCTATCCTATCCAATCCCCTATCCTATCCTATCCGCTATCCTATCCAATCCTATATCCTATCCTCTATCCTATCCTATCCTTTATCGTATCCTATCCTCTATCCTATTAAATCCTATATCGTATCCTCTATCCTATCCTATCCTCTATCGTATCCTATCCTCTATCCTATCCTATCCTCTATCCTATCCTATCCTCTATCCTATCCTATCCTCTATCCTATATTATCCTCTATCCTATCCTATCCTCTATCCTATCCTATCCTCTATCCTATCCTATCCTCTATCCTATCCTATCCTCTATCCTATCCTATCATCTATCCTATCCTATTCTCTATCCTATCCTATCCTCTATCGTATCCTATCCTCTATCCTATTAAATCCTATATCGTATCCTCTATCCTATCCTATCCTCTATCGTATCATATCCTCTATCCTATCCTATCCTCTATCCTATATTGTCCTCTATCCTATCCCATCCTCTATCCTATCCTATCCTCTATCCTATCCTATCCTCTATCCTATCCTATCCTCTATCGTATCCTATTCTCTATCCTATCCTATCCTCTATCCTATCCTATCCTCTATCGTATCCTACCCTCTATCGTATCCTCTATCATATCCTATCCTCTATCCTATCCTATCCTCTATCCTATCCTTATCCTCTATCGTATCCTATCCTCTATCCTATCCTATCCTCTATCCTATCCTATCCTCTATCCTATCCTATCCTCTATCCTATCCTATCCTCTATCCTATCCTATCCTCTATCCTATCCTATCCTCTATCCTATCCTTTCCTCTATCCTATCCTATCCTCTATCCTATCCTATCCTCTATCCTATCGTATCCTCTATCGTATCCTATCCTCTATCCTATTAAATCCTATATCGTATCCTCTATCCTATCCTATCCTCTATCCTATCCTATCCTCTATCCTATCCTATCCTCTATCCTATCCTATCCTCTATCCTATCCTATCCTCTATCCTATCCTATCCTCTATCCTATCCTATCCTCTATCCTATCCTAACCTCTATCCTATCCTATCCTCTATCCTATTCTATCCTCTATCCTATCCAATCCTATATCCTATTCTCTATCCTATCCAATCCCCTATCCTATCCTATCCGCTATCCTATCCAATCCTATATCCTATCCTCTATCCTATCCTCTATCCTATCCTCTATCCTATCCTATCCTTTATCGTATCCTATCCTCTATCCTATTAAATCCTATATCGTATCCTCTATCCTATCCTATCCTCTATCGTATCCTATCCTCTATCCTATCCTATCCTCTATCCTATATTATCCTCTATCCTATCCCATCCTCTATCCTATCCTATCCTCTATCCTATTCTATCCTCTATCCTATCCTATCCTCTATCCTATCCTATCCTGTATCCTATCCTCTAGCCTATCCTATCCTCTATCCTATCCTATCCTCTATCCTATCCTATCCTCTATCCTATCCTATCCTCTATCCTATCCTCTATCCTCTATCCTATCCTATCCTCTATCGTATCCTATCCTCTATCCTATTAAATCCCATATCGTATCCTCTATCCTATCCTATCCTCTATCGTATCCTATCCTCTATCCTATCCTATCCTCTATCCTATTAAATCCTATATCGTATCCTCTATCCTATCCTATCCTCTATCCTATCCTATCCTCTATCCTATCCTATCCTCTATCCTATCCTATCCTCTATCCTATCCTATCCTCTATCCTATCCTATCCTCTATCCTACCCTATCCTCTATCCTATCCCATCCTCTATCCTATCCTATCCTCTATCCTATCCTATCCTCTATCCTATCCTATCCTCTATCCCATCCTATTCTCTATCCTATCCTATCCTCTATCCTATCCTATCCTCTATCATATCCTATCCTCTATCCTATCCTATCCTGTATCCTATCCTATCCTCTATCCTATCCTATCCTCTATCCTATATTATCCTCTATCCTATCCTATCCTCTATCCTATCCTATCCTCTATCCTATCCTATCCTCTATCCTATCCTATCCTCTATCCTATCCTATCCTCTATCCTATCCTATCCTCTATCCTATCCCATCCTCTATCGTATCCTATCCTCTATCCTATCCTATCCTCTATCCTATCCTATCCTCTATCCCATCCTATCCTCTATCCTATTCTATCCTCTATCCTATCCAATCCTATATCCTATTCTCTATCCTATCCAATCCCCTATCCTATCCTATCCGCTATCCTATCCAATCCTATATCCTATCCTCTATCCTATCCTATCCTTTATCGTATCCTATCCTCTATCCTATTAAATCCTATATCGTATCCTCTATCCTATCCTATCCTCTATCGTATCCTATCCTCTATCCTATCCTATCCTCTATCCTATCCTATCCTCTATCCTATCCTATCCTCTATCCTATCCTATCCTCTATCCTATCCTATCCTCTATCCTATCCTATCCTCTATCCTATCCTATCATCTATCCTATCCTATTCTCTATCCTATCCTATCCTCTATCGTATCCTATCCTCTATCCTATTAAATCCTATATCGTATCCTCTATCCTATCCTATCCTCTATCGTATCATATCCTCTATCCTATCCTATCCTCTATCCTATATTGTCCTCTATCCTATCCCATCCTCTATCCTATCCTATCCTCTATCCTATCCTATCCTCTATCCTATCCTATCCTCTATCGTATCCTATTCTCTATCCTATCCTATCCTCTATCCTATCCTATCCTCTATCGTATCCTACCCTCTATCGTATCCTCTATCATATCCTATCCTCTATCCTATCCTATCCTCTATCCTATCCTTATCCTCTATCGTATCCTATCCTCTATCCTATCCTATCCTCTATCCTATCCTATCCTCTATCCTATCCTATCCTCTATCCTATCCTATCCTCTATCCTATCCTATCCTCTATCCTATCCTATCCTCTATCCTATCCTTTCCTCTATCCTATCCTATCCTCTATCCTATCCTATCCTCTATCCTATCGTATCCTCTATCGTATCCTATCCTCTATCCTATTAAATCCTATATCGTATCCTCTATCCTATCCTATCCTCTATCCTATCCTATCCTCTATCCTATCCTATCCTCTATCCTATCCTATCCTCTATCCTATCCTATCCTCTATCCTATCCTATCCTCTATCCTATCCTATCCTCTATCCTATCCTAACCTCTATCCTATCCTATCCTCTAGCCTATTCTATCCTCTATCCTATCCAATCCTATATCCTATTCTCTATCCTATCCAATCCCCTATCCTATCCTATCCGCTATCCTATCCAATCCTATATCCTATCCTCTATCCTATCCTCTATCCTATCCTCTATCCTATCCTATCCTTTATCGTATCCTATCCTCTATCCTATTAAATCCTATATCGTATCCTCTATCCTATCCTATCCTCTATCGTATCCTATCCTCTATCCTATCCTATCCTCTATCCTATATTATCCTCTATCCTATCCCATCCTCTATCCTATCCTATCCTCTATCCTATCCTATCCTCTATCATATCCTATCCTCTATCCTATCCTATCCTCTATCCTATCCTTATCCTCTATCGTATCCTATCCTCTATCCTATCCTATCCTCTATCCTATCCTATCCTCTATCCTATCCTATCCTCTATCCTATCCTATCCTCTATCCTATCCTATCCTCTATCCTATCCTATCCTCTATCCTATCCTATCCTCTATCCTATCCTATCCTCTATCCTATCCTAACCTCTATCCTATCCTATCCTCTATCCTATTCTATCCTCTATCCTATCCAATCCTATATCCTATTCTCTATCCTATCCAATCCCCTATCCTATCCTATCCGCTATCCTATCCAATCCTATATCCTATCCTCTATCCTATCCTCTATCCTATCCTCTATCCTATCCTATCCTTTATCGTATCCTATCCTCTATCCTATTAAATCCTATATCGTATCCTCTATCCTATCCTATCCTCTATCCTATCCTATCCTCTATCCTATCCTTTCCTCTATCCTATCCTATCCTCTATCCTATCCTATCCTCTATCCTATCCTATCCTCTATCCTATCCTATCCTCTATCCTATCCTATCCTCTATCCTATCCTATCCTCTATCCTATCCTAACCTCTATCCTATCCTATCCTCTATCCTATTCTATCCTCTATCCTATCCAATCCTATATCCTATTCTCTATCCTATCCTATCCTCTATCGTATCCTATCCTCTATCCTATCCTATCCTCTATCCTATCCTATCCTCTATCCTATCCTATCCTCTATCCTATCCTATCCTCTATCCTATCCTATCCTCTATCCTATCCTATCCTCTATCCTATCCTATCCTCTATCCTATCCTAACCTCTATCCTATCCTATCCTCTATCCTATTCTATCCTCTATCCTATCCAATCCTATATCCTATCCTCTATCCTATCCTATCCTTTATCGTATCCTATCCTCTAACCTATTAAATCCTATATCGTATCCTCTATCCTATCCTATCCTCTATCGTATCCTATCCTCTATCCTATCCTATCCTCTATCCTATATTATCCTCTATCCTATCCCATCCTCTATCCTATCCTATCCTCTATCCTATCCTATCCTCTATCGTATCCTATTCTCTATCCTATCCTATCCTCTATCCTATCCTATCCTCTATCGTATCCTATCCTCTATCGTATCCTCTATCATATCCTATCCTCTATCGTATCCTCTATCATATCCTATCCTCTATCCTATCCTATCCTCTATCCTATCCTTATCCTCTATCGTATCCTATCCTCTATCCTATCCAATCCTCTATCCTATCCTATCCGCTATCCTATCCAATCCTATATCCTATTCTCTATCCTATCCTATCCTCTATCCTATCCTATCCTTTATCGTATCCTATCCTCTATCCTATTAAATCCTATATCGGATCCTCTATCCTATCCTATCCTCTATCGTATCCTATCCTCTATCGTATCCTATCCTCTATCCTATCCTATCCTCTATCCTATCCTATTCTCCATCCTATCCTATCCTCTATCCTATCCTATCCTCTATCCTATCCTATCCTCTATCCTATCCTATCCTCTATCCTATCCTATCCTCTATCCTATCCTATCCTCTATCATATCCTATCCTCTATCCTGTCCTATCCTCTATCCTATCCTATCCTATCCTATCCTCTATCCTATCCTATCCTCTATCCTATCCTATCCTCTATCCTATCCCATCCTCTATCCTATCCTATCCTCTATCCTATCCTATCCTCTATCCTATCCTATCCTCTATCCCATCCTATTCTCTATCCTATCCTATCCTCTATCCTATCCTATCCTCTATCATATCCTATCCTCTATCCTATCCTATCCTGTATCCTATCCTATCCTCTATCCTATCCTATCCTATATCCTATCCTATCCTGTATCATATCCTATCCTCTATCCTATCCTATCCTCTATCCTATTCTATCCTCTATCCTATCCAATCCTATATCCTATTCTCTATCCTATCCTATCCTCTATCGTATCCTATCCCCTATCCTATCCAATCCTATATCCTATCCTATCCGCTATCCTATCCAATCCTATATCCTATTCTCTATCCTATCCTATCCTCTATCCTATCCTATCCTTTATCCTATCCTATCCTCTATCCTATTAAATCCTATATCGGATCCTCTATCCTATCCTATCCTCTATCGTATCCTATCCTCTATCCTATCCTATCCTCTATCCTATCCCATCCTCTATCCTATCCTATCCTCTATCCTATCCTATCCTCTATCCTATCCTTTCCTCTATCCTATCCTATTCTCTATCCTATCCTATCCTCTATCCTATCCTATCCTCTATCCTATCCTATCCTCTATCCTATCCTATCCTCTATCCTATCCTATCCTCTATCCTATCCTATCCTCTATCCTATCCTATCCTCTATCCTATCCTATCCTCTATCCTATCCTATCCTCTATCGTATCCTATCCTCTATCCTATTAAATCCTATATCGTATCCTCTATCCTATCCTATCCTCTATCGTATCCTATCCTCTATCCTATCCTATCCTCTATCCTATCCTATCCTGTATCCTATCCTCTAGCCTATCCTATCCTCTATCCTATCCTATCCTCTATCCTATCCTATCCTCTATCCTATCCTATCCTCTATCCTATCCTATCCTCTATCCTATCCTCTATCCTCTATCCTATCCTATCCTCTATCGTATCCTATCCTCTATCCTATTAAATCCCATATCGTATCCTCTATCCTATCCTATCCTCTATCGTATCCTATCCTCTATCCTATCCTATCCTCTATCCTATTAAATCCTATATCGTATCCTCTATCCTATCCTATCCTCTATCCTATCCTATCCTCTATCCTATCCTATCCTCTATCCTATCCTATCCTCTATCCTATCCTATCCTCTATCCTATCCTATCCTCTATCCTATCCCATCCTCTATCCTATCCTATCCTCTATCCTATCCTATCCTCTATCCTATCCTATCCTCTATCCCATCCTATTCTCTATCCTATCCTATCCTCTATCCTATCCTATCCTCTATCATATCCTATCCTCTATCCTATCCTATCCCGTATCCTATCCTATCCTCTATCCTATCCTATCCTCTATCCTATATTATCCTCTATCCTATCCTATCCTCTATCCTATCCTATCCTCTATCCTATCCTATCCTCTATCCTATCCTATCCTCTATCCTATCCTATCCTCTATCCTATCCTATCCTCTATCCTATCCTATCCTCTATCCTATCCTATCCTCTATCCTATCCTATCCTCTATCCTATCCTATCCTCTATCCTATCCTATCCTCTATCCTATCCTATCCTCTATCCTATCCCATCCTCTATCGTATCCTATCCTCTATCCTATCCTATCCTCTATCCTATCCTATCCTCTATCCCATCCTATCCTCTATCCTATTCTATCCTCTATCCTATCCAATCCTATATCCTATTCTCTATCCTATCCAATCCCCTATCCTATCCTATCCGCTATTCTATCCAATCCTATATCCTATCCTCTATCCTATCCCATCCTTTATCGTATCCTATCCTCTATCCTATTAAATCCTATATCGTATCCTCTATCCTATCCTATCCTCTATCGTATCCTATCCTCTATCCTATCCTATCCTCTATCCTATCCTATCCTCTATCCTATCCTATCCTCTATCCTATATTATCCTCTATCCTATCCTATCCTCTATCCTATCCTATCCTCTATCCTATCCTATCCTCTATCCTATCCTATCCTCTATCCTATCCTATCATCTATCCTATCCTATTCTCTATCCTATCCTATCCTCTATCGTATCCTATCCTCTATCCTATTAAATCCTATATCGTATCCTCTATCCTATCCTATCCTCTATCGTATCATATCCTCTATCCTATCCTATCCTCTATCGTATCCTATCCTCCATCCTATCCTATCCTCTATCCTATATTGTCCTCCATCCTATCCCATCCTCTATCCTATCCTATCCTCTATCCTATCCTATCCTCTATCCTATCCTATCCTCTATCCTATCCCATCCTCTATCCTATCCTATCCTCTATCCTATCCTATCCTCTATCCTATCCTTTCCTCTATCCTATCCTATTCTCTATCCTATCCTATCCTCTATCCTATCCTATTCTCTATCCTATCCTATCCTCTATCCTATCCTATCCTCTATCCTATCCTATCCTCTATCCTATCCTATCCTCTATCCTATCCTATCCTCTATCCTATCCTATCCTCTATCCTATCCTATCCTCTATCCTATCCTATCCTCTATCCTATCCTATCCTCTATCCTATTAAATCCTATATCGTATCCTCTATCCTATCCTATCCTCTATCGTATCCTATCCTCTATCCTATCCTATCCTCTATCCTATCCTATCCTGTATCCTATCCTCTAGCCTATCCTATCCTCTATCCTATCCTATCCTCTATCCTATCCTATCCTCTATCCTATCCTATCCTCTATCCTATCCTATCCTCTATCCTATCCTATCCTCTATCCTATCCTCTATCCTCTATCCTATCCTATCCTCTATCGTATCCTATCCTCTATTCTATTAAATCCCATATCGTATCCTCTATCCTATCCTATCCTCTATCGTATCCTATCCTCTATCCTATCCTATCCTCTATCGTATCCTATCCTCCATCCTATCCTATCCTCTATCCTATATTGTCCTCCATCCTATCCCATCCTCTATCCTATCCTATCCTCTATCCTATCCTATCCTCTATCCTATCCTATCCTCTATCGTATCCTATTCTCTATCCTATCCTATCCTGTATCCTATCCTATCCTCTATCGTATCCTACCCTCTATCGTATCCTCTATCATATCCTATCCTCTATCCTATCCTATCCTCTATCCTATCCTTATCCTCTATCGTATCCTATCCTCTATCCTATCCTATCCTCTATCCTATCCTATCCTCTATCCTATCCTATCCTCTGTCCTATCCTATCCTCTATCCTATCCTATCCTCTATCCTATCCTATCCTATATCCTATCCTATCCTCTATCCTATATTATCCTCTATCATATCCTATCCTCTATCCTATCCTATCCTCTATCCTATCCTATCCTCTATCCTATCCTATCCTCTATCCTATCCTATCCTCTGTCCTATCCTATCCTCTATCCTATCCTATCCTCTATCCTATCCTATCCTATATCCTATCCTATCCTCTATCCTATATTATCCTCTATCATATCCCATCCTCTATCCTATCCTATCCTCTATCCTATCCAATCCCCTATCCTATCCTATCCGCTATCCTATCCAAACCTATATCCTATCCTCTATCCTATCCTCTATCCTATCCTCTATCCTATCCTATCCTTTATCGTATCCTATCCTCTATCCTATTAAATCCTATATCGTATCCTCTATCCTATCCTATCCTCTATCGTATCCTATCCTCTATCCTATCCTATCCTCTATCCTATATTATCCTCTATCCTATCCCATCCTCTATCCTATCCTATCCTCTATCCTATCCTATCCTCTATCATATCCTTTCCTCTATCCTATCCTATCCTCTATCCTATCCTTATCCTCTATCGTATCCTATCCTCTATCCTATCCTATCCTCTATCCTATCCTATCCTCTATCCTATCCTATCCTCTATCCTATCCTATCCTCTATCCTATATTATCCTCTATCATATCCCATCCTCTATCCTATCCTATCCTCTATCCTATCCTATCCTCTATCCTATCCTATCCTCTATCCTATCCTATCCTCAATCCTATCCTATCCTCTATCCTATCCTATCCTCTATCCTATCCTATCCTCTATCCTATCCTATCCTCTATCCTATCCTAACCTCTATCCTATCCTATCCTCTATCCTATTCTATCCTCTATCCTATCCAATCCTATATCCTATTCTCTATCCTATCCAATCCCCTATCCTATCCTATCCGCTATCCTATCCAATCCTATATCCTATCCTCTATCCTATCCTCTATCCTATCCTATCCTTTATCGTATCCTATCCTCTATCCTATTAAATCCTATATCGTATCCTCTATCCTATCCTATCCTCTATCGTATCCTATCCTCTATCCTATCCTATCCTCTATCCTATATTATCCTCTATCCTATCCCATCCTCTATCCTATCCTATCCTCTATCCTATCCTATCCTCTATCGTATCCTATTCTCTATCCTATCCTATCCTCTATCCTATCCTATCCTCTATCGTATCCTATCCTCTATCGTATCCTCTATCATATCCTATCCTCTATCCTATCCTATCCTCTATCCTATCCTTATCCTCTATCGTATCCTATCCTCTATCCTATCCAATCCTCTATCCTATCCTATCCGCTATCCTATCCAATCCTATATCCTATTCTCTATCCTATCCTATCCTCTATCCTATCCTATCCTTTATCGTATCCTATCCTCTATCCTATTAAATCCTATATCGGATCCTCTATCCTATCCTATCCTCTATCGTATCCTATCCTCTATCGTATCCTATCCTCTATCCTATCCTATCCTCTATCCTATCCTATCCTATATCCTATATTATCCTCTATCCTATCCTATTCTCTATCCTATCCTATCCTCTATCCTATCCTATCCTCTATCCTATCCTATCTTCTATCCTATCCTATTCTCTATCCTATCCCATCCTCTATCCTATCCTATCCTCTATCCTATCCTATCCTCTATCCTATCCTATCCTCTATCCTATCCTATCCTCTATCCTATCCCATCCTCTATCGTATCCTATCCTCTATCCTATCCTATCCTCTATCCTATCCTATCCTCTATCCCATCCTATCCTCTATCCTATTCTATCCTCTATCCTATCCAATCCTATATCCTATTCTCTATCCTATCCAATCCCCTATCCTATCCTATCCGCTATCCTATCCAATCCTATATCCTATCCTCTATCATATCCTATCCTCTATCCTATCCTATCCTCTATCCTATCCTTATCCTCTATCGTATCCTATCCTCTATCCTATCCTATCCTCTATCCTATCCTATCCTATCCTATCCTCTATCCTATCCTATACTCTATCCTATCCTATCCTCTATCCTATCATATTATCTATCCTATCCTATCCTCTATCCTATCCTATCCTCTATCGTATCCTATCCTCTATCCTATTAAATATTATATCGTATCCTCTATCCTATTCTATCCTCTATCGTATCCTATCCTCTATCCTATCCTATCCTCTATCCTATCCTATCCTCTATCCTATCCTATTCTCCATCCTATCCTATCCTCTATCCTATCCTATCCTCTATCCTATCCTATCCTCTATCCTATCCTATCCTCTATCCTATCCTATCCTCTATCCTATCCTATCCTCTATCATATCCTATCCTCTATCCTATCCTATCCTCTATCCTATCCTTATCCTCTATCATATCCTATCCTCTATCCTGTCCTATCCTCTATCCTATCCTATCCTATCCTATCCTCTATCCTATCCTATCCTCTATCCTATCCTATCCTCTATCCTATCCTATCCTCTATCCTATCCCATCCTCTATCCTATCCTATCCTCTATCCTATCCTATCCTCTATCCTATCCTATCCTCTATCCCATCCTATTCTCTATCCTATCCTATCCTCTATCCTATCCTATCCTCTATCATATCCTATCCTCTATCCTATCCTATCCTGTATCCTATCCTATCCTCTATCCTATCCTATCCTATATCCTATCCTATCCTGTATCATATCCTATCCTCTATCCTATCCTATCCTCTATGCTATTCTATCCTCTATCCTATCCAATCCTATATCCTATTCTCTATCCTATCCTATCCTCTATCGTATCCTATCCCCTATCCTATCCAATCCTCTATCCTATCCTATCCGCTATCCTATCCAATCCTATATCCTATTCTCTATCCTATCCTATCCTCTATCCTATCCTATCCTTTATCGTATCCTATCCTCTATCCTATTAAATCCTATATCGGATCCTCTATCCTATCCTATCCTGTATCGTATCCTATCCTCTATCCTATCCTATCCTCTATCCTATCCTATCCTCTATCCTATCCTATCCTCTATCCTATCCTATCCTGTATCCTATAATATCCTGTATCCTATCCTTTCCTCTATCCTGTCCTATCCTCTATCCAATCCTATCCTGTATCCTATAAAATCCTCTATCCTATCCTATCCTCTATCCTATCCTATCCTCTATCCTATCCCATCCTCTATCCTATCCTATCCTCTATCCTATCCAATCCTCTGTTCTATAATGTCCTCTATCCTATCAAATCCTCTATCCTATCCTCCATCCTGTCCTATCCTCAATCCTATCCTGTATCCTATCCAATCCTCTATGCTATCCTATCCTCTATCCTATCGTATCCTCTATCCTATCGCATCCTCAATCCTATCCTATCCTCAATCCTATCGCATACTCTATCCTATCCTACCCTCTGTCCTATCATATCCTCTATCCTATCCTATCCTCTATCCTGTCCTATCCTCTATCCCATCCTATCCTCTATCTTGTCCTATTCTCTATCCTATCCTATCCTGTATCGTATAATATCCTGTATCCTATCCTATCCTCTATCCTGTCCTATCCTCTATCCTATCCGATCCTCTATCCTATTCTATCCTCTATCGTATCCTATCCTCTATCGTATCCTACCATCTATCCTATCCTATCCTCTATCCCATCCTATCCTCTATCCTATCCTATCCTCTATCCTATCCTATCCTCTATCCAATCCTATACTCTATCCTATCCTGTTCCTCTATCCTATGCTATCCTCTATCCTATCCTATCCTCTATCCTATCCTATCCTCTATCCCATCCTATCCTCTATCCTATCCTATCCTCTATCCTATCCTATCCTCTATCCAATCCTATACTCTATCCTATCCTGTTCCTCTATCCTATGCTATCCTCTATCCTATCCTATCCTCTATCCTATCCTATCCTCTATCCTATACTATCCTCTATCCTATCCTATCCTCTACCGTATCCTACCATCTGTAATATCCTAATCCTCTATCCAATCCTATCCTCTATCCTATCCTATCCTCTGTCTCATCCTATCCTCTATGCAATCCTATCCTGTATCCTATTGTACACTCTATCCAATCCTATCCTCTATCCTTTCCTATCCTCTATCCTATCCTATCATCTATCCTATCCTATCCTCTGTCCTATCCTACCATCTATCCTATCCTATCCTCTATCCTATCCTATCCTATATCCTATAAAATCCTCTATCCTATCGTATCCTACATCCTATCCTATCCTCCATCCTATCCTATCCTCTATCCAATCCTATACTCTATCCTATCCTATTCCTCTATCCTATGCTATCCTCTATCCTATCCTATCCTCTATCCTATCCTATCCTCTATCCTATCCTATCCTCTATCCCATCCTATCCTTTATCCAATCCTATCCTCTATCGTATCCTATCCTTTATCGTATCCTATCCTTTATCCTATCCGATCCTCTATCCTATTCTATCCTCTATCGTATCCTATCCTCTATCGTATCCTACCATCTATCCTATCCTATCCTCTATCGTATCCTACCATCTATCCTATCCTATCCTCTATCCCACCCTATCCTCTATCGTATCCTATCCTCTATCATATCCTATCCTCTATCCAATCCTATACTCTATCCTATCCTATCCTCCATCCTATCCTATCCTCTACCCTATCCTATCCTCTATTCAATCCTATACTCTATCCTATCCTATTCCTCTATCCTATGCTATCCTCTATCCTATCCTATCCTCTATCCTATCCTATCCTCTATCCTATCCTATCCTCTATCCCATCCTATCCTTTATCCAATCCTATCCTCTATCGTATCCTATCCTTTATCGTATCCTATCCTTTATCCTATCCTATCCTCTACCCTATCCTATCCTCTATCCAATTATATCCTCTATCGTATCCTATCCTTTATCCTATCCGATCCTCTATCCTATTCTATCCTCTATCGTATCCTATCCTCTATCGTATCCTACCATCTATCCTATCCTATCCTCTATCCAATCCTATACTCTATCGTATCCTATCCTCCATCCTATCCTATCCTCTACCCTATCCTATCCTCTATTCAATCCTATCCTCTATCGTATCCTATCCTTTATCCTATCCGATCCTCTATCCTATTCTATCCTCTATCGTATCCTATCCTCTATCGTATCCTACCATCTATCCTATCCTATCCTCTATCCCATCCTGTCCTCTATTCCATTATATCCACCATTTTATCCCATCCTCTATCGTATCCTATCCTGTATCCTATCCCATCCTCTATCCTATCCCATCCTCTATCGTATCCTATCCTCTATCCTATCCTATTCCTCTATCCTATGCTATCCTATATCCCATCCTATCCTCCATTCTAACCTATCCACTATCCTATCCTATCCTCTATCCTATCCTATCCTCTATCCTATCCTATCCTCTATCCTATCCTATCCTCTATCGTATCCTATTCTCTATCCTATCCTTTCCTCTATCCTATCCTATCCTCTATCGTATCCTATCCTCTATCGTATCCTCTATCATATCCTATCCTCTATCCTATCCTATCCTCTATCCTATCCTTATCCTCTATCGTATCCTATCCTCTATCCTATCCTATCCTCTATCCTATCCTATCCTCTATCCTATCCTATCCTCTATCCTATCCTATCCTCTATCCTATCCTATCCTCTATCCTATCCTATCCTCTATCCTATCCTATCCTCTATCATATCCTATCCTCTATCCTATCCTATCCTCTATCCTATCCTTATCCTCTATCATATCCTATCCTCTATCCTGTCCTATCCTCTATCCTATCCTATCCTATCCTATCCTCTATCCTATCCTATCCTCTATCCTATCCTATCCTCTATCCTATCCCATCCTCTATCCTATCCTATCCTCTATCCTATCCTATCCTATATCCTATCGTATCCTCTATCCCATCCTATTCTCTATCCTATCCTATCCTCTATCATATCCTATCCTCTATCATATCCTATTCTCTATCCTATCCTATCCTGTATCCTATCCTATCCTCTATCCTATCCTATCCTATATCCTATCCTATCCTGTATCATATCCTATCCTCTATCCTATCCTATCCTCTATCCTATTCTATCCTCTATCCTATCCAATCCTATATCCTATTCTCTATCCTATCCTATCCTCTATCGTATCCTATCCCCTATCCTATCCAATCCTCTATCCTATCCTATCCCCTATCCTATCCAATCCTCTATCCTATCCTATCCGCTATCCTATCCAATCCTATATCCTATTCTCTATCCTATCCTATCCTCTATCCTATCCTATCCTTTATCGTATCCTATCCTCTATCCTATTAAATCCTATATCGGATCCTCTATCCTATCCTATCCTCTATCGTATCCTATCCTCTATCCTATCCCATCCTCTATCGTATCCTATCCTCTATCCTATCCTATTCCTCTATCCTATGCTATCCTATATCCCATCCTATCCTCCATTCTAACCTATCCACTATCCTATCCTATCCTCTATCCTATCCTATCCTCTATCCTATCCTATCCTCTATCGTATCCTATTCTCTATCCTATCCTATCCTCTATCCTATCCTATCCTCTATCGTATCCTATCCTCTATCGTATCCTCTATCATATCCTATCCTCTATCCTATCCTATCCTCTACCCTATCCTATCCTCTATTGTATCCTATCCTCTATCCTATCCTATCCTCTATCCTATCCTATCCTCTATCCTATCCTATCCTCTATCCTATCCTATCCTCTATCCTATTAAATCCTATATCGTATCCTCTATCCTATCCTATCCTCTATCCTATCCTATCCTCTATCCTATCCTATCCTCTATCCTATCCTATCCTCTATCCTATCCTATCCTCTATCCTATCCTATCCTCTATCCTATCCTATCCTCTATCCTATCCTATCCTCTATCCTATTCTATCCTCTATCCTATCCAATCCTATATCCTATTCTCTATCCTATCCAATCCCCTATCCTATCCTATCCGCTATCCTATCCAATCCTATATCCTATCCTCTATCCTATCCTCTATCCTATCCTATCCTTTATCGTATCCTATCCTCTATCCTATTAAATCCTATATCGTATCCTCTATCCTATCCTATCCTCTATCCTATCCTATCCTCTATCCTATCCTATCCTCTATCCTATCCTATCCTCTATCCTATCCTATCCTCTATCCTATCCTATCCTCTATCCTATCCTATCCTCTATCCTATCCTATCCTCTATCCTATCCTATCCTCTATCCTATCCTATCCTATATCCTATCCTATCCTCTATCCTATATTATCCTCTATCATATCCCATCCTCTATCCTATCCTATCCTCTATCCTATCCTATCCTCTATCCTATCCTTTCCTCTATCCTATCCTATCCTCTATCCTATCCTATCCTCTATCCTATCGTATCCTCTATCGTATCCTATCCTCTATCCTATTAAATCCTATATCGTATCCTCTATCCTATCCTATCCTCTATCCTATCCTATCCTCTATCCTATCCTATCCTCTATCCTATCCTATCCTCTATCCTATCCTATCCTCTATCCTATCCTATCCTCTATCCTATCCTATCCTCTATCCTATCCTATCCTCTATCCTATTCTATCCTCTATCCTATCCAATCCTATATCCTATTCTCTATCCTATCCAATCCCCTATCCTATCCTATCCGCTATCCTATCCAATCCTATATCCTATCCTCTATCCTATCCTCTATCCTATCCTATCCTTTATCGTATCCTATCCTCTATCCTATTAAATCCTATATCGTATCCTCTATCCTATCCTATCCTCTATCGTATCCTATCCTCTATCCTATCCTATCCTCTATCCTATATTATCCTCTATCCTATCCCATCCTCTATCCTATCCTATCCTCTATCCTATCCTATCCTCTATCGTATCCTATTCTCTATCCTATCCTATCCTCTATCCTATCCTATCCTCTATCGTATCCTATCCTCTATCGTATCCTCTATCATATCCTATCCTCTATCCTGTCCTATCCTCTATCCTATCCTTATCCTCTATCGTATCCTATCCTCTATCCTATCCAATCCTCTATCCTATCCTATCCGCTATCCTATCCAATCCTATATCCTATTCTCTATCCTATCCTATCCTCTATCCTATCCTATCCTTTATCGTATCCTATCCTCTATCCTATTAAATCCTATATCGGATCCTCTATCCTATCCTATCCTCTATCGTATCCTATCCTCTATCGTATCCTATCCTCTATCCTATCCTATCCTCTATCCTATCCTATCCTCTATCCTATATTATCCTCTATCCTATCCTATCCTCTATCCTATCCTATCCTCTATCCTATCCTATCCTCTATCCTATCCTATCTTCTATCCTATCCTATTCTCTATCCTATCCTATCCTCTATCCTATCCTATCCTCTATCCTATCCTATCCTCTATCCTATCCTATCCTATCCTCTATCCTATCCTATCCTCTATCCTATCCTATCCTCTATCATATCCTATCCTCTATCCTATCCTATCCTCTATCCTATCCTTATCCTCTATCGTATCCTATCCTCTATCCTATCCTATCCTCTATCCTATCCTATCCTATCCTATCCTCTATCCTATCCTATCCTCTATCCTATCATATTATCTATCCTATCCTATCCTCTATCCTATCCTATCCTCTATCGTATCCTATCCTCTATCCTATTAAATCCTATATCGTATCCTCTATCCTATTCTATCCTCTATCGTATCCTATCCTCTATCCTATCCTATCCTCTATCCTATCCTATCCTCTATCCTATCCTATCCTCTATCCTATCCTATCCTCTATCCTATCCTATCCTCTATCCTATCCTATCCTCTATCATATCCTATCCTCTATCCTATCCTATCCTCTATCCTATCCTTATCCTCTATCATATCCTATCCTCTATCCTGTCCTATCCTCTATCCTATCCTATCCTATCCTATCCTCTATCCTATCCTATCCTCTATCCTATCCTATCCTCTATCCTATCCCATCCTCTATCCTATCCTATCCTCTATCCTATCCTATCCTCTATCCTATCCTATCCTCTATCCCATCCTATTCTCTATCCTATCCTATCCTCTATCCTATCCTATCCTCTATCATATCCTATCCTCTATCCTATCCTATCCTGTATCCTATCCTATCCTCTATCCTATCCTATCCTATATCCTATCCTATCCTGTATCATATCCTATCCTCTATCCTATCCTATCCTCTATCCTATTCTATCCTCTATCCTATCCAATCCTATATCCTATTCTCTATCCTATCCTATCCTCTATCGTATCCTATCCCCTATCCTATCCAATCCTCTATCCTATCCTATCCGCTATCCTATCCAATCCTATATCCTATTCTCTATCGTATCCTATCCTCTATCCTATCCTATCCTTTATCGTATCCTATCCTCTATCCTATTAAATCCTATATCGGATCCTCTATCCTATCCTATCCTCTATCGTATCCTATCCTCTATCCTATCCTATCCTCTATCCTATCCCATCCTCTATCCTATCCTATCCTCTATCCTATCCTATCCTCTATCCTATCCTTTCCTCTATCCTATCCTATTCTCTATCCTATCCTATCCTCTATCCTATCCTATTCTCTATCCTATCCTATCCTCTATCCTATCCTATCCTCTATCCTATCCTATCCTCTATCCTATCCTATCCTCTATCCTATCCTATCCTCTATCCTATCCTATCCTCTATCCTATCCTATCCTCTATCCTATCCTATCCTCTATCCTATCCTATCCTCTATCGTATCCTATCCTCTATCCTATCCTATCCTCTATCCTATTAAATCCTATATCGTATCCTCTATCCTATCCTATCCTCTATCCTATCCTATCCTCTATCCTATCCTATCCTCTATCCTATCCTATCCTCTATCCTATCCTATCCTCTATCCTATCCTATCCTCTATCCTATCCCATCCTCTATCCTATCCTATCCTCTATCCTATCCTATCCTCTATCCTATCCTATCCTATATCCTGTCCTATCCTCTATCCAATCCTATCCTCTATCTTGTCCTATTCTCTATCCTATCCTATCCTGTATCGTATAATATCCTGTATCCTATCCTATCCTCTATCCTGTCCTATCCTCTATCCTATCCGATCCTCTATCCTATTCTATCCTCTATCGTATCCTATCCTCTATCGTATCCTACCATCTATCCTATCCTATCCTCTATCCCATCCTATCCTCTATCCTATCCTATCCTCTATCCTATCCTATCCTCTATCCAATCCTATACTCTATCCTATCCTGTTCCTCTATCCTATGCTATCCTCTATCCTATCCTATCCTCTATCCTAT
Source organism: Halictus rubicundus (assembly GCF_050948215.1). Taxonomy (NCBI): domain Eukaryota; kingdom Metazoa; phylum Arthropoda; class Insecta; order Hymenoptera; family Halictidae; genus Halictus; species Halictus rubicundus. The sequence continues at coordinate 837,164 of NW_027488614.1, forward strand.
CCTATCCTCTATCCTATACTATCCTCTATCCTATCCTATCCTCTACCGTATCCTACCATCTGTAATATCCTAATCCTCTATCCAATCCTATCCTCTATCCTATCCTATCCTCTGTCTCATCCTATCCCCTATGCAATCCTATCCTGTATCCTATTGTACACTCTATCCAATCCCATCCTCTATCCTTTCCTATCCTCTATCCTATCCTATCATCTATCCTATCCTATCCTCTGTCCTATCCTACCATCTATCCTATCCTATCCTCTATCCTATCCACTCCTCTATCCTATCCTATATCCTATCCTCTATCCAATCCCCTCCTCTATCGTACCCTATCCTCTATCCTATCCTATCCTATATCCTATAAAAACCTCTATCCTATCGTATCCTACATCCTATCCTATCCTCCATCCTATCCTATCCTCTATCCAATCCTATACTCTATCCTATCCTATTCCTCTATCCTATGCTATCCTCTATCCTATCCTATCCTCTATCCTATCCTATCCTCTATCCTATCCTATCCTCTATCCCATCCTATCCTTTATCCAATCCTATCCTCTATCGTATCCTATCCTTTATCGTATCCTATCCTTTATCCTATCCGATCCTCTATCCTATTCTATCCTCTATCGTATCCTATCCTCTATGGTATCCTACCATCTATCCTATCCTATCCTCTATCGTATCCTACCATCTATCCTATCCTATCCTCTATCCCACCCTATCCTCTATCGTATCCTATCCTCTATCCTATCCTATCCTCTATCCAATCCTATACTCTATCCTATCCTATCCTCCATCCTATCCTATCCTCTACCCTATCCTATCCTCTATTCAATCCTATACTCTATCCTATCCTATTCCTCTATCCTATGCTATCCTCTATCCTATCCTATCCTCTATCCTATCCTATCCTCTATCCTATCCTATCCTCTATCCCATCCTATCCTTTATCCAATCCTATCCTCTATCGTATCCTATCCTTTATCGTATCCTATCCTTTATCCTATCCTATCCTCTACCCTATCCTATCCTCTATCCAATTATATCCTCTATCGTATCCTATCCTTTATCCTATCCGATCCTCTATCCTATTCTATCCTCTATCGTATCCTATCCTCTATCGTATCCTACCATCTATCCTATCCTATCCTCTATCCAATCCTATACTCTATCCTATCCTATCCTCCATCCTATCCTATCCTCTACCCTATCCTATCCTCTATTCAATCCTATCCTCTATCGTATCCTATCCTTTATCCTATCCGATCCTCTATCCTATTCTATCCTCTATCGTATCCTATCCTCTATCGTATCCTACCATCTATCCTATCCTATCCTCTATCCCATCCTGTCCTCTATTCCATCCTATCCTCTATTTTATCCCATCCTCTATCGTATCCTATCCTGTATCCTATCCTATCCTCTATCCTATCCCATCCTCTATCGTATCCTATCCTCTATCCTATCCTATTCCTCTATCCTATGCTATCCTATATCCCATCCTATCCTCCATTCTAACCTATCCACTATCCTATCCTATCCTCTATCCTATCCTATCCTCCATCCTATCCTAACCTCTATCCTATCCTATCCTCTATCGTATCCTATCCTTTATCCTATCCTATCCTCTATCCTATTCTATCCTTTATCGTAACCTATCCTCTATCCTATCCTATCCTCTATCCTATTCTACCCTCTATCCAAACCTATCCTCTATGATATCCTATCCTCTATCCAATCCTATCCTCTATCGTATCCTATCCTTTATCCTATCCTATCCTCTATCCTATCCTATCCTCTATCCTATTCTGTCCTTTATCATATACCATCCTCTATCCTATCCTATCGTCTATCCTGTAATGTCCTCTATCCTATCCAATCTTCTATCCTATCCTCTATCCTATCCTATCCTCTATCCTATCCTGTCCTCTATCGTATCCTATCCTCTATCCTATCCTATCCTATATCCTATAAAATCCTCTATCCTATCCTATACACAATCCTATCCTATCCACTATCCTATCCTATCCTCTATCCTATCGTATCCTCTATCGTATCCCATCCTCTATCGTATCCTATCCTCTCTCCTATCCCATCCTATATGCCATAATATCCTCTATCCTATCCCATCCTCTATCGTATTCTATCCTCTATCCTATCCCATCCTATATGCCATAATATCCTCTATCCTATCCCATCCTCTATCGTATCCTATCCTCTATCCTATCCTATTCCTCTATCCAATCCTATCCTCCACCCTATCCTATCCTCTATCGTATCCTATCCTCTATCCAATCCTATCCTCTATCATATCATATCCTCAATCCTATCCTGTCTTCTATCTTATCCTATCCTCTAACCCATCCTATCATCCATCCAATCCTATCCTCTATCCTATACTGTCCTCTATCCTATCCTATCCTCTGCCGTATCCTACCATGTATCCTATCCTATCCTCTATCATATCCTATCCTCTGCCCTATCCTATCCTCTATCTTATCATATCCTCTGTCCCATCCTATCCTCCATCCTATCCTATCCTCTATCGTATCCTACCATCTATCCTATCCTCTATCATATCCTATCATCTATCCTATCTTATCCTCTATCCAATCCTATCCTGTAGCCTATCGTATCCTCTATCATATCCTATCCTCTATCCTATCCTATCCTATCCTCTATCTCATCCTATCCTCTATCCGATCCTATCCTCCATCTTATCCTATCCTCTATCCCATCCTATCCTCCATCCTAACCTATTCACCATCCTATCCTATCCTCTATCCTATTCTACCCTCTATCCAAGCCTATCCTCTATCCTATCCTATCCTCTATCCTATACCATCCTCTATACTATCCTATCGTCTATCCTATAATATCCTCTACCCTATCCAATCTTCTATCCTATCCTCTATCCGATCCTCTATCCTATCCTCTATCCAATCCTCTATCCAATCCTCTATCCTATCCTATCCTCTATCCTATCCTGTCCGCTATAGTATCCTATCCTCTATCCTATCCTATCCTATATCCTATAAAATCCTCTATCCTATCCTATACTCTATCCTATTCTATCCTCTGTCTCATCTTATCCTCCATCCTATCCTATCCTCTATCCAATCCTATCCTCTATCGTGTCCTATCCTTTATCTTATCCTATCCTCTATCCTATCCTATCCTCTATCGTATCCTACCATCTATCCTATCCTCTATCATATCCTATCCTCTATCCTATCCTATCCTCTATCCAATATTATCCTCTATCGTATCCTATCCTTTATCCTATCCTATCCTCCATCCTATCCTATCCTCTATCCTATACCATCCTCTAGCCTATCCTATCGTCTATCCTATAATATCCTCTATCCTATCCAATCTTCTATCCTATCCTCTATCCTATCCTCTATCCTATCCTCTTTCCTATCCTATCCTCTATCTTATCGTATCCTCTATCCTATCCTATCCTACATCCTATCCTATCCTCCATCCTATCCTATCCTCTATCTTATCGTATCCTCTATCCCATCCTTTCCTCCATCCTATCCTATCCTCTATCCTATCCTATCCTCTATCCTATCATATCCTCTATCTTATCCTATCCTCTATCGTATCCTATCCTTTATCTTATCCTATCCTCTATCCTATCCTATCCTTATCTTATCGTATCCTCTATCCCATCCTATCCTCCATCCTATCCTATCCTCTATCGTATCCTACCATCTATCCTATCCTCTATCATATCCTATCCTCTATCCTATCCTATCCTCTATCTTATCGTATCATCTACCCCATCCTATACTCCATCCTATCCTATCCTCTATCGTATCCTACCATCTACCCTATCCTCTATCATATCCTATCCTCTATCCTATCCTATCCTCTATCCTATCCTACCCTCTATCCTATCCTATCCTCTATCCTATCCTATCCTGTATCCTATCCTATCCTCTATCATATCCTATCCTCTATCCTATCCTATCCTATCCTCTATCTCATCCTATCCATTATTCCATCCTATTCTCCATCCTATCCTATCTTCTGTCTCATCCTACCCTCTATCGTATCCTACCCTCTATCGTATCCTACAATCTATGCTATCCTATCATCTATCCTATCCTATCCTCTATCAAATCCTATCCAATAATCTATCCTATCCTATCCTCTATCCTATCCTATCCTCTACCCTATCCTAGCCTCTATCCTATCCTATCCTGTATCCTATCGTATCCTCTATTCTATCTAATCCTCTTATCCTATCCTATCCTCTATCCAATCCTATTTTACACTCTATCCTATCCAATCCTCTATCCTATCCAATCCTCTATCCTATCCAATCCTCTATTCTATCCTATATCCTATTCTCTATCCAATCCCCTCCTCGATCGTATCCTATCCTCTATCCTATCCTATCCCCTGCCCTACCTACCCTCTGTCCTTTCCTATCCTCTATCCTATCCTATCCTGTATCCTATCCTATCCTCTATCCTATCCTATCCTCTATCCTATCCTATCCTGTATCATATCCTATCCTCTATCCCATCCTATCCTCCATCCTATCCTATCCTCTATCATATAGTATCCTCTATCCTATAGTATCCTCTATCCTATCCTATTGTTTATGCCCGTGGTTGATCCTTGTGGTTGCCCGCTAATTAACTACTGCTAGTTCGAAGGACCACCTTCCAATGGTCGGAAGGAAAATAAATGAATCGAATGCGAGAATGTATTAAACCAACTATAATTCAACTAATGATGCGAGAAAGCTGCTGGAAGGAGCCAAATCCCGTCGAGGCTACAAACTAGATAACTAAGGAACTATACTGCGCTAGTTGGACTTCCAGAGCGATCTGCTTGGGAGAACGCGCGTCACCAGAAATCTCACCTCCGTTCTCCCCACCATTCTAGCTTTTTAACCCTGCTTCGGGGATTTGGTGGGAGGATCTAGGGGCTGGGTGCTTGAAGCAGGCCCAGGGCGCGCCAAGGCCACACACGCTTGGCGACCGAACCCTGGGTTTTTCCAAACATCTGCAAACTATACAAACTGCAATTTCAAGCACCCGGATGCGCTGAGCCTAAGGGGCGAACAGTTTCGAGTGTTTTATGACAAGGGATGCATTGACGGGACCCATGCACGTACGGTAACGTTATTATCTAAGTGGCGATGACAGGCCCATCGCCGTAGCCAAACTACGAAAAGTCACGTACCGGGTCCGCTGGCAAATGTCAAGGCCCCTGCCATAAAACCGTCGCCCAACGCGAGCCCCTACACATTTCCTCTACCGTATCCTACCATCTATCCTATCCTATCTTCTATCATATTCTATCCTCTATCCTATCCTATCCTCTATCTTATCTTATCCTCTATCCTATCCTATCCTCTATCCTATCCTATCCTCTATCCTATCCTACCCTCTATCCTATCCTATCCTCTATCCTATCCTATCCTCTATCCTATCCTATCCTCTATCCTATCCTATCCTCTATCCTATCCTATCCTCTATCCTATCCTATCCTCTATCCTATATTATCCTCTATCCTATCCCATCCTCTATCCTATCCTATCCTCTATCCTATCCTACCCTCTATCCTATCCTATCCTCTATCCTATCCTATCCTCTATCCTATCCTATCCTCTATCCTATCCTATCCTCTATCCTATCCTATCCTCTATCCTATCCTATCCTCTATCCTATCCTATCCTCTATCCCATCCTATTCTCTATCCTATCCTATCCTCTATCCTATCCTATCCTCTATCATATCCTATTCTCTATCCTATCCTATCCTCTATCGTATCCTATCCCCTACCCTATCCAATCCTCTATCCTATCCCATCCGCTATCCTATCCAATCCTATATCCTATTCTCTATCCTATCCTATCCTCTATCGTATCCTATCCCCTATCCTATCCAATCGTCTATCCTATCCTATCCGCTATCCTATCCAATCCTATATCCTATTCTCTATCCTATCCTATCCTCTATCCTATCCTATCCTTTATCGTATCCTATCCTCTATCCTATTAAATCCTATATCGGATCCTCTATCCTATCCTATCCTCTATCCTATCCTATCCTCTATCCTATCCTATCCTCTATCCTATCCTATCCTCTATCCTATTCTATTCTCTATCCTATACAATCCTATATCCTATTCTCTATCCTATCCTATCCTCTATCGTATCCTATCCCCTATCCTATCCAATCCTCTATCCTATCCTATCCGCTATCCTATCCAATCCTATATCCTATTCTCTATCCTATCCTATCCTCTATCCTATCCTATCCTTTATCGTATCCTATCCTCTATCCTATTAAATCCTATATCGTATCCTCTATCCTATCCTATCCTCTATCGTATCCTATCCTCTATCCTATCCTATCCTCTATCCTATCCTATCCTCTATCCTATCCTATCCTCTATCCTATATTATTCTCTATCCTATCCCATCCTCTATCCTATCCTATCCTCTATCCTATATTATCCTCTATCCTATCCCATCCTCTATCCTATCCTATCCTCTATCCTATCCTATGCTCTATCCTATCCTTTCCTCTATCCTATCCTATTCTCTATCCTATCCTATCCTCTATCCTATCGTATCCTCTATCGTATCCTATCCTCTTTCCTATTAAATCCTTTATCGTATCCTCTATCCTATCCTATCCTCTATCCTATCCTATCCTCTATCCTATCCTATCCTCTATCCTATCCTATCCTCTATCCTATCCTATTCTCTATCCTATCCTATCCTCTATCCTATCCTATCCTCTATCCTATCCCATCCTCTATCCTATCCCATCCTCTATCCTATCCTATCCTCTATCCTATCCTATCCTCTATCCTATCCTATCCTCCATCCCATCCTATTCTCTATCCTATCCTATCCTCTATCCTATCCTATCCTCTATCATATCCTATCCTCTATCCTATACTATCCTGTATCCTATCCTATCCTCTATCCTATTCTATCCTCTATCCTATACAATCCTATATCCTATTCTCTATCCTATCCTATCCTCTATCGTATCCTATCCCCTATCCTATCCAATCCTCTATCCTATCCTATCCGCTATCCTATCCAATCCTATATCCTATTCTCTATCCTATCCTATCCTCTATCCTATCCTATCCTTTATCGTATCCTATCCTCTATCCTATTAAATCCTATATCGTATCCTCTATCCTATCCTATCCTCTATCGTATCATATCCTCTATCCTATCCTATCCTCTATCGTATCCTATCCTCCATCCTATCCTATCCTCTATCCTATATTATCCTCTATCCTATCCCATCCTCTATCCTATCCTATCCTCTATCCTATCCTATCCTCTATCCTATCCTATCCTCTATCCTATTAAATCCTATATCGTATCCTCTATCATATCCTATCCTCTATCCTATCCTATCCTCTATCCTATCCTTATCCTCTATCGTATCCTATCCTCTATCCTATCCCATCCTCTATCCTATCCTATCCTCTATCCTATCCTATCCTCTATCCTATTGTATCCTCTATCCTATCCTATTCTCTATCCTATCCTATCCTCTATCCTATCCTATCCTCTATCCTATCCCATCCTCTATCCTATCCTATCCTCTATCCTATCCTATCCTCTATCCTATCCTATCCTCTATCCCATCCTATTCTCTATCCTATCCTATCCTCTATCCTATCCTATCCTCTATCATATCCTATCCTCTATCCTATCCTATCCTGTATCCTATCCTATCCTCTATCCTATCCTATCCTCTATCCTATCCTATCCTGTATCATATCCTATCCTCTATCCTATCCTATCCTCTATCCTATTCTATCCTCTATCCTATCCAATCCTATATCCTATTCTCTATCCTATCCTATCCTCTATCGTATCCTATCCCCTATCCTATCCAATCCTCTATCCTATCCTATCCGCTATCCTATCCAATCCTATATCCTATTCTCTATCCTATCCTATCCTCTATCCTGTCCTATCCTTTATCGTATCCTATCCTCTATCCTATTAAATCCTATATGGGATCCTCTATCCTATCCTATCCTCTATCCTATCCTATCCTCTATCCTATCCTATCCTCTATCGTATCCTATCCTCTATCCTATCCCATCCTCTATCCTATCCTATCCTCTATCCTATCCTATCCTCTATCCTATCCTTATCCTCTATCGTATCCTATCCTCTATCCTATCCCATCCTCTATCCTATCCTATCCTCTATCCTATCCTATCCTCTATCCTATCCTATCCTCTATCCTATCCTATTCTCTATCCTATCCTATCCTCTATCCTATCCTATCCTCTATCCCATCCTATTCTCTATCCTATCCTATCCTCTATCCTATCCTATCCTCTATCATACCCTATCCTCTATCCTATCCTATCCTGTATCCTATCCTATCCTCTTTCCTATCCTATCCTCTATCCTATCCTATCCTGTATCATATCCTATCCTCTATCCTATCCTATCCTCCATCCTATCCTATCCTCTATCCTATATTATCCTCTATCCTATCCCATCCTCTATCCTATCCTATCCTCTATCCTATCCTATCCTCTATCCTATCCTATCCTCTATCCTATTAAATCCTATATCGTATCCTCTATCATATCCTATCCTCTATCCTATCCTATCCTCTATCCTATCCTATCCTTTATCGTATCCTATCCTCTATCCTATTAAATCCTATATCGGATCCTCTATCCTATCCTATCCTCTATCCTATCCTATCCTCTATCCTATCCTATCCTCTATCCTATCCTATCCTCTATCCTATTCTATCCTCTATAATATCCAATCCTATATCCTATTCTCTATCCTATCCTATCCTCTATCGTATCCTATCCCCTATCCTATCCAATCCTCTATCCTATCCTATCCGCTATCCTATCCAATCCTATATCCTATTCTCTATCCTATCCTATCCTCTATCCTATCCTATCCTTTATCGTATCCTATCCTCTATCCTATTAAATCCTATATCGTATCCTCTATCCTATCCTATCCTCTATCGTATCATATCCTCTATCCTATCCTATCGTCTATCGTATCCTATCCTCCATCCTATCCTATCCTCTATCCTATATTATCCTCTATCCTATCCCATCCTCTATCCTATCCTATCCTCTATCCTATCCTATCCTCTATCCTATCCTATCCTCTATCCTATTAAATCCTATATCGTATCCTCTATCCTATCCAATCCTATATCCTATTCTCTATCCTATCCTATCCTCTATCGTATCCTATCCCCTATCCTATCCAATCCTCTATCCTATCCTATCCTATGTCCTATTCTCTATCCTATCCTATCCTCTATCCTATCCTATCCTTTATCGTATCCTATCCTCTATCCTATTAAATCCTATATCGGATCCTCTATCCTATCCTATCCTCTATCCTATCCTATCCTCTATCCTATCCTATCCTCTATCCTATTCTATCCTCTATCCTATCCAATCCTATATCCTATTCTCTATCCTATCCTATCCTCTATCCTATCCTATCCCCTATCCTATCCAATCCTCTATCCTATCCTATCCGCTATCCTATCCAATCCTATATCCTATTCTCTATCCTATCCTATCCTCTATCCTATCCTATCCTTTATCGTATCCTATCCTCTATCCTATTAAATCCTATATCGGATCCTCTATCCTATCCTATCCTCTATCCTATCCTATCCTCTATCCTATCCTATCCTCTATCCTATCCTATCCTCTATCCTATTCTATCCTCTATCCTATACAATCCTATATCCTATTCTCTATCCTATCCTATCCTCTATCGTATCCTATCCCCTATCCTATGCAATCCTCTATCCTATCCTATCCGCTATCCTATCCAATCCTATATCCTATTCTCTATCCTATCATATCCTCTATCCTATCCTATCCTTTATCGTATCCTATCCTCTATCCTATTAAATCCTATATCGTATCCTCTATCCTATCCTATCCTCTATCGTATCCTATCCTCTATCCTATCCTATCCTTTATCCTATCCTATCCTCTATCCTATCCTATCCTCTATCCTATATTATTCTCTATCCTATCCCATCCTCTATCCTATCCTATCCTCTATCCTATATTATCCTCTATCCTATCCCATCCTCTATCCTATCCTATCCTCTATCCTATCCTATCCTCTATCCTATCCTTTCCTCTATCCTATCCTATTCTCTATCCTATCCTATCCTCAATCCTATCGTATCCTCTATCTTATCCTATCCTCTATCCTATTAAATCCTATATCGTATCCTCTATCCTATCCTATCCTCTATCCTATCCTATCCTCTATCCTATCCTCTCCTCTATCCTATCCTATCCTCCATCCTATCCTATCCTCTATCCTATCCTATCCTCTATCCTATCCTATCCTCTATCGTATCCTATCCTCCATCCTATCCTATCCTCTATCCTATCCCATCCTCTATCCTATCCTATCCTCTATCCTATCCTATCCTCTATCCTATCCTATCCTCTATCCTATTAAATCCTATATCGTATCCTCTATCATATCCTATCCTCTATCCTATCCTATCCTCTATCCTATCCTTATCCTCTATCGTATCCTATCCTCTATCCTATCCCATCCTCTTTCCTATCCTATCCTCTATCCTATCCTATACTCTATCCTATCCTATCCTCTATCCTATCCTATTCTCTATCCTATCCTATCCTCTATCCTATCCTATCCTCTATCCTATCCCATCCTCTATCCTATCCGATCCTCTATCCTATCCTATCCTCTATCCTATCCTATCCTCTATCCCATCCTATTCTCTATCCTATCATATCCTCTATCCTATGCTATCCTCTATCATATCCTATCCTCTATCCTATCCTATCCTGTATCCTATCCTGTCCTCTATCCTATTTTATCCTCTATCCTATACAATCCTGTATCCTATTCTCTATCCTATCCTATCCTCTATCGTATCCTATCCCCTATCCTATCCAATCCTCTATCCTATCCTATCCGCTATCCTATCCAATCCTATATCCTATTCTCTATCCTATCCTATCCTCTATCCTATCCTATCCTTTATCGTATCCTATCCTCTATCCTATTAAATCCTATATCGTATCCTCTATCCTATCCTATCCTCTATCCTATATTATCCTCTATCCTATCCCATCCTCTATCCTATCCTATCCTCTATCCTATCCTATCCTCTATCCTATCCTATCCTCTATCCTATTAAATCCTATATCGTATCCTCTATCATATCCTATCCTCTATCCTATCCTATCCTCTATCCTATCCTTATCCTCTATCGTATCCTATCCTCTATCCTATCCCATCCTCTATCCTATCCTATCCTCTATCCTATCCTATCCTCTATCCTATCCTATCCTCTATCCTATCCTATTCTCTATCCTATCCTATCCTCTATCCTATGCTATCCTCTATCCTATCCCATCCTCTATCCTATCCTATCCTCTATCCTATCCTATCCTCTATCCTATCCTATCCTCTATCCCATCCTATTCTCTATCCTATCCTATCCTCTATCCTATCCTATCCTCTATCATATCCTATCCTCTATCCTATCCTATCCTGTATCCTATCCTATCCTCTATCCTATCCTATCCTCTATCCTATCCTATCCTGTATCATATCCTATCCTCTATCCTATCCTATCCTCTATCCTATTCTATCCTCTATCCTATCCAATCCTATATCCTATTCTCTATCCTATCCTATCCTCTATCGTATCCTATCCCCTATCCTATCCAATCCTCTATCCTATCCTATCCGCTATCCTATCCAATCCTATATCCTATTCTCTATCCTATCCTATCCTCTATCCTATCCTATCCTTTATCGTATCCTATCCTCTATCCTATTAAATCCTATATCGTACCCTCTATCCTATCCTATCCTCTATCGTATCACATCCTCTATCCTATCCTATCCTCTATCGTATCCTATCCTCCATCCTATCCTATCCTCTATCCTATATTATCCTCTATCCTATCCCATCCTCTATCCTATCCTATCCTCTATCCTATCCTATCCTCTATCCTATCCTATCCTCTATCCTATTAAATCCTATATCGTATCCTCTATCCTATCCTATCCTCTATCGTATCATATCCTCTATCCTATCCTATCGTCTATCGTATCCTATCCTCCATCCTATCCTATCCTCTATCCTATATTATCCTCTATCCTATCCCATCCTCTATCCTATCCTATCCTCTATCCTATCCTATCCTCTATCCTATCCTATCCTCTATCCTATTAAATCTTATATCGTATCCTCTATCCTATCCAATCCTATATCCTATTCTCTATCCTATCCTATCCTCTATCGTATCCTATCCCCTATCCTATCCAATCCTCTATCCTATCCTATCCTATGTCCTATTCTCTATCCTATCCTATCCTCTATCCTATCCTATCCTTTATCGTATCCTATCCTCTATCCTATTAAATCCTATATCGGATCCTCTATCCTATCCTATCCTCTATCCTATCCTATCCTCTATCCTATCCTATCCTCTATCCTATTCTATCCTCTATCCTATCCAATCCTATATCCTATTCTCTATCCTATCCTATCCTCTATCCCATCCTATTCTCTATCCTATCCTATCCTCTATCCTATCCTATCCTCTATCATACCCTATCCTCTATCCTATCCTATCCTGTATCCTATCCTATCCTCTTTCCTATCCTATCCTCTATCCTATCCTATCCTGTATCATATCCTATCCTCTATCCTATCCTATCCTCCATCCTATCCTATCCTCTATCCTATATTATCCTCTATCCTATCCCATCCTCTATCCTATCCTATCCTCTATCCTATTCTATCCTCTATCCTATCCTATCCTCTATCCTATTAAATCCTATATCGTATCCTCTATCATATCCTATCCTCTATCCTATCCTATCCTCTATCCTATCCTATCCTTTATCGTATCCTATCCTCTATCCTATTAAATCCTATATCGGATCCTCTATCCTATCCTATCCTCTATCCTATCCTATCCTCTATCCTATCCTATCCTCTATCCTATTCTATCCTCTATAATATCCAATCCTATATCCTATTCTCTATCCTATCCTATCCTCTATCGTATCCTATCCCCTATCCTATCCAATCCTCTATCCTATCCTATCCGCTATCCTATCCAATCCTATATCCTATTCTCTATCCTATCCTATCCTCTATCCTATCCTATCCTTTATCGTATCCTATCCTCTATCCTATTAAATCCTATATCGTATCCTCTATCCTATCCTATCCTCTATCGTATCATATCCTCTATCCTATCCTATCGTCTATCGTATCCTATCCTCCATCCTATCCTATCCTCTATCCTATATTATCCTCTATCCTATCCCATCCTCTATCCTATCCTATCCTCTATCCTATCCTATCCTCTATCCTATCCTATCCTCTATCCTATTAAATCCTATATCGTATCCTCTATCCTATCCAATCCTATATCCTATTCTCTATCCTATCCTATCCTCTATCGTATCCTATCCCCTATCCTATCCAATCCTCTATCCTATTAAATCCTATATCGTATCCTCTATCATATCCTATCCTCTATCCTATCCTATCCTCTATCCTATCCTATCCTTTATCGTATCCTATCCTCTATCCTATTAAATCCTATATCGGATCCTCTATCCTATCCTATCCTCTATCCTATCCTATCCTCTATCCTATCATATCCTCTATCCTATCCTATCCTCTATCCTATCCTATCCTCTATCCTATTCTATCCTCTATCCTATCCAATCCTATATCCTATTCTCTATCCTATCCTATCCTCTATCGTATCCTATCCCCTATCCTATCCAATCCTCTATCCTATCCTATCCGCTATCCTATCCAATCCTATATCCTATTCTCTATCCTATCCTATCCTCTATCCTATCCTATCCTTTATCGTATCCTATCCTCTATCCTATTAAATCCTATATCGTATCCTCTATCCTATCCTATCCTCTATCGTACCCTATCCTCTATCCTATCCTATCCTTTATCCTATCCTATCCTCTATCCTATCCTATCCTCTATCCTATATTATTCTCTATCCTATCCCATCCTCTATCCTATCCTATCCTCTATCCTATATTATCCTCTATCCTATCCCATCCTCTATCCTATCCTATCCTCTATCCTATCCTATCCTCTATCCTATCCTTTCCTCTATCCTATCCTATTCTCTATCCTATCCTATCCTCAATCCTATCGTATCCTCTATCTTATCCTATCCTCTATCCTATTAAATCCTATATCGTATCCTCTATCCTATCCTATCCTCTATCCTATCCTATCCTCTATCCTATCCTCTCCTCTATCCTATCCTATCCTCTATCCTATCCTATCCTCTATCCTATCCTATCCTCTATCCTATCCTATCCTCTATCCTATCCTATCCTCTATCCTATTCTATCCTCTATCCTATCCAATCCTATATCCTATTCTCTATCCTATCCTATCCTCTATCGTATCCTATCCCCTATCCTATCCAATCCTCTATCCTATCCTATCCGCTATCCTATCCAATCCTATATCCTATTCTCTATCCTATCCTATCCTCTATCCTATCCTATCCTTTATCGTATCCTATCCTCTATCCTATTAAATCCTATATCGGATCCTCTATCCTATCCTATCCTCTATCCTATCCTATCCTTTATCCTATCCTATCCTCTATCCTATCCTCTATCCTATCCTATCTTCTATCCTATTCTATCCTCTATCCTATCCAATCCTATATCCTATTCTCTATCCTATCCTATCCTCTATCGTATCCTATCCCCTATCCTATCCAATCCTCTATCCTATCCTATCCGCTATCCTATCCAATCCTATATCCTATTCTCTATCCTATCCTATCCTCTATCCTATCCCATCCTTTATCGTATCCTATCCTCTATCCTATTAAATCCTATATCGGATCCTCTATCCTATCCTATCCTCTATCCTATCCTATCCTCTATCCTATCCTATCCTCTATCCTATCCTATCCTCTATCCTATTCTATCCTCTATCCTATACAATCCTATATCCTATTCTCTATACTATCCTATCCTCTATCGTATCCTATCCCCTATCCTATCCAATCCTCTATCCTATCCTATCCTCTATCCTATCCTATCCTTTATCGTATCCTATCCTCTATCCTATTAAATCCTATATCGTATCCTCTATCCTATCCTATCCTCTATCGTATCCTATCCTCTATCCTATCCTATCCTTTATCCTATCCTATCCTCTATCCTATCCTATCCTCTATCCTATATTATTCTCTATCCTATCCCATCCTCTATCGTATCCTATCCTCTATCCTATATTATCCTCTATCCTATCCCATCCTCTATCCTATCCTATCCTCTATCCTATCCTATCCTCTATCCTATCCTTTCCTCTATCCTATCCTATTCTCTATCCTATCCTATCCTCAATCCTATCGTATCCTCTATCTTATCCTATCCTCTATCCTATTAAATCCTATATCGTATCCTCTATCCTATCCTATCCTCTATCCTATCCTATCCTCTATCCTATCCTCTCCTCTATCCTATCCTATCCTCTATCCTATCCTATCCTCTATCCTATCCTATCCTCTATCCTATCCTATCCTCTATCGTATCCTATCCTCCATCCTATCCTATCCTCTATCCTATCCCATCCTCTATCCTATCCTATCCTCTATCCTATCCTATCCTCTATCCTATCCTATCCTCTATCCTATTAAATCCTATATCGTATCCTCTATCATATCCTATCCTCTATCCTATCCTATCCTCTATCCTATCCTTATCCTCTATCGTATCCTATCCTCTATCCTATCCCATCCTCTTTCCTATCCTATCCTCTATCCTATCCTATACTCTATCCTATCCTATCCTCTATCCTATCCTATTCTCTATCCTATCCTATCCTCTATCCTATCCTATCCTCTATCCTATCCCATCCTCTATCCTATCCTATCCTCTATCCTATCCTATCCTCTATCCTATCCTATCCTCTATCCCATCCTATTCTCTATCCTATCCTATCCTCTATCCTATGCTATCCTCTATCATATCCTATCCTCTATCCTATCCTATCCTGTATCCTATCCTGTCCTCTATCCTATTTTATCCTCTATCCTATACAATCCTGTATCCTATTCTCTATCCTATCCTATCCTCTATCGTATCCTATCACCTATCCTATCCAATCCTCTATCCTATCCTATCCGCTATCCTATCCAATCCTATATCCTATTCTCTATCCTATCCTATCCTCTATCCTATCCTATCCTTTATCGTATCCTATCCTCTATCCTATTAAATCCTATATCGTATCCTCTATCCTATCCTATCCTCTATCCTATATTATCCTCTATCCTATCCCATCCTCTATCCTATCCTATCCTCTATCCTATCCTATCCTCTATCCTATCCTATCCTCTATCCTATTAAATCCTATATCGTATCCTCTATCATATCCTATCCTCTATCCTATCCTATCCTCTATCCTATCCTTATCCTCTATCGTATCCTATCCTCTATCCTATCCCATCCTCTATCCTATCCTATCCTCTATCCTATCCTATCCTCTATCCTATCCTATCCTCTATCCTATCCTATTCTCTATCCTATCCTATCCTCTATCCTATCCTATCCTCTATCCTATCCCATCCTCTATCCTATCCTATCCTCTATCCTATCCTATCCTCTATCCTATCCTATCCTCTATCCCATCCTATTCTCTATCCTATCCTATCCTCTATCCTATCCTATCCTCTATCATATCCTATCCTCTATCCCATCCTATTCTCTATCCTATCCTATCCTCTATCCTATCCTATCCTCTATCATATCCTATCCTCTATCCTATCCTATCCTGTATCCTATCCTATCCTCTATCCTATCCTATCCTCTATCCTATCCTATCCTGTATCATATCCTATCCTCTATCCTATCCAATCCTCTATCCTATCCTATCCGCTATCCTATCCAATCCTATATCCTATTCTCTATCATATCCTATCCTCTATCCTATCCTATCCTTTATCGTATCCTATCCTCTATCCTATTAAATCCTAAATGGGATCCTCTATCCTATCCTATCCTCTATCCTATCCTATCCTCTATCCTATCCTATCCTCTATCGTATCCTATCCTCTATCATATCCCATCCTCTATCGTATCCTATCCTCTATCCTATCCTATCCTCTATCCTATCCTATCCTCTATCCTATCCTTATCCTCTATCGTATCCTATCCTCTATCCTATCCCATCCTCTATCCTATCCTATCCTCTATCCTATCCTATCCTCTATCCTATCCTATCCTCTATCCTATCCTATTCTCTATCCTATCCCATCCTCTATCATATCCTATCCTCTATCCTATCCTATCCTCTATCGTATCCTATCCTCTATCCCATCCTATTCTCTATCCTATCCTATCCTCTATCCTATCCTATCCTCTATCATATCCTATCCTCTATCCTATCCTATCCTGTATCCTATCCTATCCTCTATCCTATCCTATCCTCTATCCTATCCTATCCTGTATCATATCCTATCCTCTATCCTATCCTATCCTCCATCCTATCCTATCCTCTATTATATATTATCCTCTATCCTATCCCATCCTCTATCCTATCCTATCCTCTATCCTATCCTATCCTCTATCCTATCCTATCCTCTATCCTATTAAATCCTATATCGTATCCTCTATCATATCCTATCCTCTATCCTATCCTATCCTCTATCCTATCCTATCCTTTATCGTATCCTATCCTCTATCCTATTAAATCCTATATCGGATCCTCTATCCTATCCTATCCTCTATCCTATCCTATCCTCTATCCTATCCTATCCTCTATCCTATCCTATCCTCTATCCTATCCTATCCTCTATCCTATCCTATCCTCTATCCTATTAAATCCTATATCGTATCCTCTATCATATCCTATCCTCTATCCTATCCTATCCTCTATCCTATCCTATCCTTTATCGTATCCTATCCTCTATCCTATTCTATCCTGTATCCTATCCTATCCTCTATCCTATCCTATCCTCTATCCTATCCTATCCTGTATCATATCCTATCCTCTATCCTATCCTATCCTCCATCCTATCCTATCCTCTATTATATATTATCCTCTATCCTATCCCATCCTCTATCCTATCCTATCCTCTATCCTATCCTATCCTCTATCCTATCCTATCCTCTATCCTATTAAATCCTATATCGTATCCTCTATCATATCCTATCCTCTATCCTATCCTATCCTCTATCCTATCCTATCCTTTATCGTATCCTATCCTCTATCCTATTAAATCCTATATCGGATCCTCTATCCTATCCTATCCTCTATCCTATCCTATCCTCTATCCTATCCTATCCTCTATCCTATCCTATCCTCTATCCTATTCTATCCTCTATCCTATCCAATCCTATATCCTATTCTCTATCCTATCCTATCCTCTATCGTATCCTATCCCCTATCCTATCCAATCCTCTATCCTATCCTATCCGCTATCCTATCCAATCCTATATCCTATTCTCTATCCTATCCTATCCTCTATCCTATCCTATCCTTTATCGTATCCTATCCTCTATCCTATTAAATCCTATATCGTACCCTCTATCCTATCCTATCCTCTATCGTATCACATCCTCTATCCTATCCTATCCTCTATCGTATCCTATCCTCCATCCTATCCTATCCTCTATCCTATATTATCCTCTATCCTATCCCATCCTCTATCCTATCCTATCCTCTATCCCATCCTATCCTCTATCCTATCCTATCCTCTATCCTATTAAATCCTATATCGTATCCTCTATCCTATCCAATCCTATATCCTATTCTCTATCCTATCCTATCCTCTATCGTATCCTATCCCCTATGCTATCCAATCCTCTATCCTATCCTATCCGCTATCCTATCCAATCCTATATCCTATTCTCTATCCTATCCTATCCTCTATCCTATCCTATCCTCTATCCTATTAAATCCTATATCGTATCCTCTATCCTATCCTATCCTCTATCGTATCATATCCTCTATCCTATCCTATCCTCTATCGTATCCTATCCTCCATCCTATCCTATCCTCTATCCTATATTATCCTCTATCCTATCCCATCCTCTATCCTATCCTATCCTCTATCCTATCCTATCCGCTATCCTATCCAATCCTATATCCTATTCTCTATCCTATCCTATCCTCTATCCTTTCCTATCCTCTATCGTATCCTATCCCCTATGCTATCCAATCCTCTATCCTATCCTATCCGCTATCCTATCCAATCCTATATCCTATTCTCTATCCTATCCTATCCTCTATCCTATCCTATCCTTTATCGTATCCTATCCTCTATCCTATTAAATCCTATATCGTATCCTCTATCCTATCCTATCCTCTATCGTATCATATCCTCTATCCTATCCTATCCTCTATCGTATCCTATCCTCCATCCTATCCTATCCTCTATCCTATATTATCCTCTATCCTATCCCATCCTCTATCCTATCTTATCCTCTATCCTATCCTATCCTCTATCCTATCCTATCCTCTATCCTATCCTATTCTCTATCCTATCCCATCCTCTATCCTATCCTATCCTGTATCCTATCCTATCCTCTATCCTATCCTATCCTCTATCCTATCCTATCCTGTATCATATCCTATCCTCTATCCTATCCTATCCTCCATCCTATCCTATCCTCTATTATATATTATCCTCTATCCTATCCCATCCTCTATCCTATCCTATCCTCTATCCTATCCTATCCTCTATCCTATCCTATCCTCTATCCTATTAAATCCTATATCGTATCCTCTATCATATCCTATCCTCTATCCTATCCTATCCTCTATCCTATCCTATCCTTTATCGTATCCTATCCTCTATCCTATTAAATCCTATATCGGATCCTCTATCCTATCCTATCCTCTATCCTATCCTATCCTCTATCCTATCCTATCCTCTATCCTATCCTATCCTCTATCCTATCCTATCCTCTATCCTATTCTATCCTCTATCCTATCCAATCCTATATCCTATTCTCTATCCTATCCTATCCTCTATCGTATCCTATCCCCTATCCTATCCAATCCTCTATCCTATCCTATCCGCTATCCTATCCAATCCTATATCCTATTCTCTATCCTATCCTATCCTCTATCCTATCCTATCCTTTATCGTATCCTATCCTCTATCCTATTAAATCCTATATCGTACCCTCTATTCTATCCTATCCTCTATCGTATCACATCATCTATCCTATCCTATCCTCTATCGTATCCTATCCTCCATCCTATCCTATCCTCTATCCTATATTATCCTCTATCCTATCCCATCCTCTATCCTATCCTATCCTCTATCCCATCCTATCCTCTATCCTATCCTATCCTCTATCCTATTAAATCCTATATCGTATCCTCTATCCTATCCTATCCTCTATCGTATCATATCCTCTATCCTATCCTATCCTCTATCGTATCCTATCCTCCATCCTATCCTATCCTCTATCCTATATTATCCTCTATCCTATCCCATCCTCTATCCTATCCTATCCTCTATCCTATCCTATTCTCTATCCTATCCTATCCTATATCCTATCCTATCCTTTATCGTATCCTATCCTCTATCGTATCCTATCCCCTATCCTATCCAATCCTCTATCCTATCCTATCCGCTATCCTATCCAATCCTATATCCTATTCTCTATCCTATCCTATCCTCTATCCTATCCTATCCTTTATCGTATCCTATCCTCTATCCTATTAAATCCTATATCGTATCCTCTATCCTATCCTATCCTCTATCGTATCATATCCTCTATCCTATCCTATCCTCTATCGTATCCTATCCTCTATCCTATCCTATCCTCTATCCTATCCCATCCTCTATCCTATCCTATCCTCTATCCTATCCTATCCTCTATCCTATCCTATCCTCTATCCCATCCTATTCTCTATCCTATCCTATCCTCTATCCTATCCTATCCTCTATCATATCCTATCCTCTATCCTATCCTATCCTGTATCCTATCCTATCCTCTATCCTATCCTATCCTCTATCCTATTCTATCCTCTATCCTATCCAATCCTATATCCTATTCTCTATCCTATCCTATCCTCTATCGTATCCTATCCCCTATCCTATCCAATCCTCTATCCTATCCTATCCTTTATCGTATCCTATCCTCTATCCTATTAAATCCTATATGGGATCCTCTATCCTATCCTATCCTCTATCGTATCCTATCCTCTATCCTATCCCATCCTCTATAATATCCTATCCTCTATCCTATCCTATCATCTATCCTATCCTTATCCTCTATCGTATCCTATCCTCTATCCTATCCCATCCTCTATCCTATCCTATCCTCTATCCTATCCTATCCTCTATCCTATCCTATCCTCTATCCTATCCTATTCTCTATCCTATCCTATCCTCTATCCTATCCTATCCTCTATCCTATCAGATCCTCTATCCTATCCTATCCTCTATCCTATCCTATCCTCCATCCTATCCTATCCTCTATCCCATCCTATTCTCTATCCTATCCTATCCTCTATCCTATCCTATCCTCTATCATATCCTATCCTCTATCCTATCCTATCCTCTATCGTATCATATCCTCTATCCTATCCTATCCTCTATCGTATCCTATCCTCCATCCCATCCTATCCTCTATCCTATATTATCCTCTATCCTATCCCATCCTCTATCCTATCCTATCCTCTATCCTATCCTATCCTCTATCCTATCCTATCCTCTATCCTATTAAATCCTATATCGTATCCTCTATCCTATCCAATCCTATATCCTATTCTCTATCCTATCCTAGCCTCTATCGTATCCTATCCCCTATCCTATCCAATCCTCTATCCTATCCTATCCGCTATCCTATCCAATCCTATATCCTATTCTCTATCCTATCCTATCCTCTATCCTATCCTATCCTTTATCGTATCCTATCCTCTATCCTATTAAATCCTATATCGTATCCTCTATCCTATCCTATCCTCTATCGTATCATATCCTCTATCCTATCCTATCCTCTATCGTATCCTATCCTCCATCCTATCCTATCCTCTATCCTATATTATCCTCTATCCTATCCCATCCTCTATCCTATCCTATCATCTATCCTATCCTATCCTCTATCCTATCCTATCCTCTGTCCTATTAAATCCTATATCGTATCCTCTATCATATCCTATCCTCTATCCTATCCTATCCTCTATCCTATCCTTATCCTCTATCGTATCCTATCCTCTATCCTATCCCATCCTCTATCCTATCCTATCCTCTATCCTATCCTATCCTCTATCATATCCTATCCTCTATCCTATCCTATTCTCTATCCTATCGTATCCTCTATCCTATCCTATCCTCTATCATATCCTATCCTCTATCCTATCCTATGCTGTATCCTATCCTATCCTCTATCCTATCCTATCCTCTATCCTATCCTATCCTCTATCCTATCCTATCCTGTATCATATCCTATCCTCTATCCTATCCTATCCTCTATCCTATTCTATCCTCTATCCTATCCAATCCTATATCCTATTAAATCCTATATCGTATCCTCTATCCTATCCTATCCTCTATCGTATCATATCCTCTATCCTATCCTATCCTCTATCGTATCCTATCCTCCATCCTATCCTATCCTCTATCCTATATTATCCTCTATCCTATCCCATCCTCTATCCTATCCTATCCTCTATCCTATCCTATCCTCTTTCCTATCCTATCCTCTATTCTATTAAATCCTATATCGTATCCTCTATCCTATCCAATCCTATATCCTATTCTCTATCCTATCCTATCCTCTATCGTATCCTATCCCCTATCCTATCCAATCCTCTATCCTATCCTATCCGCTATCCTATCCAATCCTATATCCTATTCTCTATCCTATCCTATCCTCTATCCTATCCTATCCTTTATCGTATCCTATCCTCTATCCTATTAAATCCTATATCGGATCCTCTATCCTATCCTATCCTCTATCCTATCCTATCCTTTATCCTATCCTATCCTCTATCCTATCCTATCCTCTATCCTATTCTGTCCTCTATCCTATCCAATCCTATATCCTATTCTCTATCCTATCCTATCCTCTATCGTATCCTATCCCCTATCCTATCCAATCCTCTATCCTATCCTATCCGCTATCCTATCCAATCCTATATCCTATTGTCTATCCTATCCTATCCTCTATCCTATCCTATCCTTTATCGTATCCTATCCTCTATCCTATTAAATCCTATATCGGATCCTCTATCCTATCCTATCCTCTATCCTATCCTATCCTTTATCCTATCCTATCCTCTATCCTATCCTATCCTCTATCCTATTCTATCCTCTATCCTATCCAATCCTATATCCTATTCTCTATCCTATCCTATCCTCTATCGTATCCTATCCCCTATCCTATCCAATCCTCTATCCTATCCTACCCGCTATCCTATCCAATCCTATATCCTATTCTCTATCCTATCCTATCCTCTATCCTATCCTATCCTTTATCGTATCCTATCCTCTATCCTATTAAATCCTATATCGTATCCTCTATCCTATCCTATCCTCTATCGTATCATATCCTTTATCCTATCCTATCCTCTATCGTATCCTATCCTCCATCCTATCCTATCCTCTATCCTATATTATCCTCTATCCTATCCCATCCTCTATCCTATCCTATCCTATATCCTATCCTATCCTCTATCCTATCCTATCCTCTATCCTATTAAATCCTATATCGTATCCTCTATCCTATCCTATCCTCTATCCTATCCTTATCCTCTATCGTATCCTATCCTCTATCCTATCCTTATCCTCTATCGTATCCTATCCTCTATCCTATCCCATCCTCTATCCTATCCTATCCTCTATCCTATCCTATCCTCTATCATATCCTATCCTCTATCCTATCCTATTCTCTATCCTATCCTATCCTCTATCCTATCCTATCCTCTATCATATCCTATCCTCTATCCTATCCTATGCTGTATCCTATCCTATCCTCTATCCTATCCTATCCTCTATCCTATCCTATCCTGTATCATATCCTATCCTCTATCCTATCCTATCCTCTATCCTATTCTATCCTCTATCCTATCCAATCCTATATCCTATTCTCTATCCTATCCAATCCCCTATCCTATCCTATCCGCTATCCTATCCAATCCTATATCCTATCCTCTATCCTATCCTATCCTTTATCGTATCCTATCCTCTATCCTATTAAATCCTATATCCTATCCTCTATCCTATATTATCCTCTATCCTACCCCATCCTCTATCCTATCCTATCCTCTATCCTATATTATCCTCTATCCTATCCCATCCTCTATCCTATCCTATCCTCTATCCTATCCTATCCTCTATCCTATCCTTTCCTCTATCCTATCCTATTCTCTATCCTATCCTATCCTCTATCCTATCATATCCTCTATCGTATCCTATCCTCTATCCTATTAAATCCTATATCGTATCCTCTATCCTATCCTATCCTCTATCCTATCCTATCCTCTATCCTATCCTATCCTCTATCCTATCCTATCCTCTATCCTATCCTATCCTCTATCATATCCTATCCTCTATCCTATCCTATCCTCTATCCTATCCTATCCTTTATCGTATCCTATCCTCTATCCTATTCTATCCTCTATCCTATCCAATCCTATATCCTATTCTCTATCCTATCCTATCCTCTATCGTATCCTATCCCCTATCCTATCCAATCCTCTATCCTATCCTATCCGCTATCCTATCCAATCATATATCCTATTCTCTATCCTATCCT
Organism: Halictus rubicundus; assembly: GCF_050948215.1. Taxonomy (NCBI): domain Eukaryota; kingdom Metazoa; phylum Arthropoda; class Insecta; order Hymenoptera; family Halictidae; genus Halictus; species Halictus rubicundus. Next base: position 861,987 of record NW_027488614.1, read on the forward strand.
ATCCTCTATCCTATCCTATTCTTTATCGTATCCTATCCTCTATCCTATTAAATCCTATATCGTATCCTCTATCCTATCCTATCGTCTATCGTATCATATCCTCTATCCTATCCTATCCTCTATCGTATCCTATCCTCCATCCTATCCTATCCTCTATCCTATATTATCCTCTATCCTATCCCATCCTCTATCCTATCCTATCCTCTATCCTATCCTATCCTCTATCCTATCCTATCCTCTATCCTATCCTATCCTCTATCCTATTAAATCCTATATCGTATCCTCTATCCTATCCAATCCTATATCCTATTCTCTATCCTATCCTATCCTCTATCGTATCCTATCCCCTATGCTATCCAATCCTCTATCCTATCCTATCCGCTATCCTATCCAATCCTATATCCTATTCTCTATCCTATCCTATCCTCTATCCTATCCTATCCTTTATCGTATCCTATCCTCTATCCTATTAAATCCTATATCGGATCCTCTATCCTATCCTATCCTCTATCCTATCCTATCCTTTATCCTATCCAATCCTCTATCCTATCCTATCCGCTATCCTATCCAATCCTATATCCTATTCTCTATCCTATCCTATCCTCTATCCTATCCTATCCTTTATCGTATCCTATCCTCTATCCTATTAAATCCTATATCGTATCCTCTATCCTATTAAATCCTATATCGTATCCTCTATCCTATCCTATCCTCTATCGTATCATATCCTCTATCCTATCCTATCCTCTATCGTATCCTATCCTCCATCCTATCCTATCCTCTATCCTATATTATCCTCTATCCTATCCCATCCTCTATCCTATCCTATCCTCTATCCTATCCTATCCTCTATCCTATCCTATCCTCTATCCTATTCTATCCTCTATCCTATCCAATCCTATATCCTATTGTCTATCCTATCCTATCCTCTATCGTATCCTATCCCCTATCCTATCCAATCCTCTATCCTATCCTATCCGCTATCCTATCCAATCCTATATCCTATTCTCTATCCTATCCTATCCTCTATCCTATCCTATCCTTTATCGTATCCTATCCTCTATCCTATTAAATCCTATATCGTATCCTCTATCCTATCCTATCCTCTATCGTATCATATCCTCTATCCTATCCTATCCTCTATCGTATCCTATCCTCCATCCTATCCTATCCTCTATCCTATATTATCCTCTATCCTATCCCATCCTCTATCCTATCCTATCCTCTATCCTATCCTATCCTCTATCCTATCCTATCCTCTATCTTATTAAATCCTATATCGTATCCTCTATCCTGTCCAATCCTATATCCTATTCTCTATCCTATCCTATCCTCTATCGTATCCTATCCCCTATCCTATCCAATCCTCTATCCTATCCTATCCGCTATCCTATCCAATCCTATATCCTATTCTCTATCCTATCCTATCCTCTATCCTATCCTATCCTTTATCGTATCCTATCCTCTATCCTATTAAATCCTATATCGGATCCTCTATCCTATCCTATCCTCTATCCTATCCTATCTTTTATCCTATCCTATCCTCTATCCTATCCTATCCTCTATCCTATTCTATCCTCTATCCTATCCAATCCTATATCCTATTCTCTATCCTATCCTATCCTCTATCGTATCCTATCCCCTATCCTATCCAATCCTCTATCCTATCCTATCCGCTATCCTATCCAATCCTATATCCTATTCTCTATCCTATCCTATCCTCTATCCTATCCTATCCTTTATCGTATCCTATCCTCTATCCTATTAAATCCTATATCGTATCCTCTATCCTATCCTATCCTCTATCGTATCATATCCTCTATCCTATCCTATCCTCTATCGTATCCTATCCTCCATCCTATCCTATCCTCTATCCTATATTATCCTCTATCCTATCCCATCCTCTATCCTATCCTATCCTCTATCCTATCCTATCCTCTATCCTATCCTATCCTCTATCCTATCCTATCCTCTATCCTATTAAATCCTATATCGTATCCTCTATCATATCCTATCCTCTATCCTATCCTATCCTCTATCCTATCCTTATCCTCTATCGTATCCTATCCTCTATCCTATCCCATCCTCTATCCTATCCTATCCTCTATCCTATCCTATCCTCTATCATATCCTATCCTCTATCCTATCCTATTCTCTATCCTATCCTATCCTCTATCCTATCCTATACTCTATCATATCCTATCCTCTATCCTATCCTATGCTGTATCCTATCCTATCCTCTATCCTATCCTATCCTCTATCCTATCCTATCCTGTATCATATCCTATCCTCTATCCTATCCTATCCTTTATCCTATTCTATCCTCTATCCTATCCAATCCTATATCCTATTCTCTATCCTATCCAATCCCCTATCCTATCCTATCCGCTATCCTATCCAATCCTATATCCTATCCTCTATCCTATCCTATCCTTTATCGTATCCTATCCTCTATCCTATTAAATCCTATATCCTATCCTCTATCCTATATTATCCTCTATCCTACCCCATCCTCTATCCTATCCTATCCTCTATCCTATATTATCCTCTATCCTATCCCATCCTCTATCCTATCCTATCCTCTATCCTATCCTATCCTCTATCCTATCCTTTCCTCTATCCTATCCTATTCTCTATCCTATCCTATCCTCTATCCTATCGTATCCTCTATCGTATCCTATCCTCTATCCTATTAAATCCTATATCGTATCCTCTATCCTATCCTATCCTCTATCCTATCCTATCCTCTATCCTATCCTATCCTCTATCCTATCCTATCCTATCCTCTATCCTATCCTATCCTCTATCCTATCCCATCCTCTATCCTATCCTATCCTCTATCCTATCCTATCCTCTATCCTATCCTATCCTCTATCCCATCCTATTCTCTATCCTATCCTATCCTCTAACCTATCCTATCCTCTATCATATCCTATCCTCTATCCTATCCTATCCTGTATCCTATCCTATCCTCTATCCTATCCTATCCTCTATCCTATTAAATCCTATATCGTATCCTCTATCCTATCCAATCCTATATCCTATTCTCTATCCTATCCTATCCTCTATCGTATCCTATCCCCTATCCTATCCAATCCTCTATCCTATCCTATCCGCTATCCTATCCAATCCTATATCCTATTCTCTATCCTATCCCATCCTCTATCCTATCCTATCCTTTATCGTATCCTATCCTCTATCCTATTCTATCCTCTATCCTATCCAATCCTATATCCTATTCTCTATCCTATACTATCCTCTATCGTATCCTATTCCCTATCCTATCCAATCCTCTATCCTATCCTATCCGCTATCCTATCCAATCCTATATCCTATTCTCTATCCTATCCTATCCTGTATCCTATCCTATCCTTTATCGTATCCTATCCTCTATCCTATTAAATCCTATATCGTATCCTCTATCCTATCCTATCCTCTATCGTATCATATCCTCTATCCTATCCTATCCTCTATCGTATCCTATCCTCCATCCTATCCTATCCTCTACCCTATATTATCGTCTATCCTATCCCATCCTCTATCCTATCCTATCCTCTATCCTATCCTATCCTCTATCCTATCCTATCCTCTATCCTATTAAATCCTATATCGTATCCTCTATCCTATCCAATCCTATATCCTATTCTCTATCCTATCCTATCCTCTATCGTATCCTATCCCCTATGCTATCCAATCCTCTATCCTATCCTATCCGCTATCCTATCCAATCCTATATCCTATTCTCTATCCTATCCTATCCTCTATCCTATCCTATCCTTTATCGTATCCTATCCTCTATCCTATTAAATCCTATATCGGATCCTCTATCCTATCCTATCCTCTATCCTATCCTATCCTTTATCCTATCCTATCCTCTATCCTATCCTATCCTCTATCCTATTCTATCCTCTATCCTATCCAATCCTATATCATATTCTCTATCCTATCCTATCCTCTATCGTATCCTATCCCCTATCCTATCCAATCCTCTATCCTATCCTATCCGCTATCCTATCCAATCCTATATCCTATTCTCTATCCTATCCTATCCTCTATCCTATCCTATCCTTTATCGTATCCTATCCTCTATCCTATTAAATCCTATATCGTATCCTCTATCCTATCCAATCCTATATCCTATTCTCTATCCTATCCTATCCTCTATCGTATCCTATCCCCTATCCTATCCAATCCACTATCCTATCCTATCCGCTATCCTATCCAATCCTATATCCTATTCTCTATCCTATCCTATCCTCTATCCTATCCTATCCTTTATCGTATCCTATCCTCTATCCTATTCTATCCTCTATCCTATCCAATCCTATATCCTATTCTCTATCCTATCCTATCCTCTATCGTATCCTATTCCCTATCCTATCCAATCCTCTATCCTATCCTATCCGCTATCCTATCCAATCCTATATCCTATTCTCTATCCTATCCTATCCTGTATCCTATCCTATCCTTTATCGTATCCTATCCTCTATCCTATTAAATCCTATATCGCATCCTCTATCCTATCCTATCCTCTATCGTATCATATCCTCTATCCTATCCTATCCTCTATCGTATCCTATCCTCCATCCTATCCTATCCTCTACCCTATATTATCCTCTATCCTATCCCATCCTCTATCCTATCCTATCCTCTATCCTATCCTATCCTCTATCCTATCCTATCCTCTATCCTATTAAATCCTATATCGTATCCTCTATCCTATCCAATCCTATATCCTATTCTCTATCCTATCCTATCCTCTATCGTATCCTATCCCCTATGCTATCCAATCCTCTATCCTATCCTATCCGCTATCCTATCCAATCCTATATCCTATTCTCTATCCTATCCTATCCTCTATCCTATCCTATCCTTTATCGTATCCTATCCTCTATCCTATTAAATCCTATATCGGATCCTCTATCCTATCCTATCCTCTATCCTAATTCTATCCTTTATCCTATCCTATCCTCTATCCTATCCTATCCTCTATCCTATTCTATCCTCTATCCTATCCAATCCTATATCCTATTCTCTATCCTATCCTATCCTCTATCGTATCCTATCCCCTATCCTATCCAATCCTCTATCCTATCCTATCCGCTATCCTATCCAATCCTATATCCTATTCTCTATCCTATCCTATCCTCTATCCTATCCTATCCTTTATCGTATCCTATCCTCTATCCTATTAAATCCTATATCGTATCCTCTATCCTATCCTATCCTCTATCGTATCATATCCTCTATCCTATCCTATCCTCTATCGTAGCCTATCCTCCATCCTATCCTATCCTCTATCCTATATTATCCTCTATCCTATCCCATCCTCTATCCTATCCTATCCTCTATCCTATCCTATCCTCTATCCTATTAAATCCTATATCGTATCCTCTATCATATCCTATCCTCTATCCTATCCTATCCTCTATCCTATCCTTATCCTCTATCGTATCCTATCCTCTATCCTATCCCATCCTCTATCCTATCCTATCCTCTATCCTATCCTATCCTCTATCATATCCTATCCTCTATCCTATCCTATTCTCTATCCTATCCTATCCTCTATCCTATCCAATACTCTATCATATCCTATCCTCTATCCTATCCTATGCTGTATCCTATCCTATCCTCTATCCTATCCTATCCTCTATCCTATCCTATCCTGTATCATATCCTATCCTCTATCCTATCCTATCCTCTATCCTATTCTATCCTCTATCCTATCCAATCCTATATCCTATTCTCTATCCTATCCAATCCCCTATCCTATCCTATCCGCTATCCTATCCAATCCTATATCCTATCCTCTATCCTATCCTATCCTGTATCCTATCCTATCCTTTATCGTATCCTATCCTCTATCCTATTAAATCCTATATCCTATCCACTATCCTATATTATCCTCTATCCTACCCCATCCTCTATCGTATCCTATCCTCTATCCTATCCCATCCTCTATCCTATCCTATCCTCTATCCTATCCTATCCTCTATCATATCCTATCCTCTATCCTATCCTATTCTCTATCCTATCCTATCCTCTATCCTATCCTATACTCTATCATATCCTATCCTCTATCCTATCCTATGCTGTATCCTATCCTATCCTCTATCCTATCCTATCCTCTATCCTATCCTATACTCTATCATATCCTATCCTCTATCCTATCCTATGCTGTATCCTATCCTATCCTCTATCCTATCCTATCCTGTATCCTATCCTATCCTTTATCGTATCCTATCCTCTATCCTATTAAATCCTATATCCTATCCACTATCCTATATTATCCTCTATCCTACCCCATCCTCTATCGTATCCTATCCTCTATCCTATCCCATCCTCTATCCTATCCTATCCTCTATCCTATCCTATCCTCTATCATATCCTATCCTCTATCCTATCCTATTCTCTATCCTATCCTATCCTCTATCCTATCCTATACTCTATCATATCCTATCCTCTATCCTATCCTATGCTGTATCCTATCCTATCCTCTATCCTATCCTATCAACTATCCTATCCTATACTCTATCATATCCTATCCTCTATCCTATCCTATGCTGTATCCTATCCTATCCTCTATCCTATCCTATCCTCTATCCTATCCTATCCTGTATCATATCCTATCCTCTATCCTATCCTATCCTCTATCCTATTCTATCCTCTATCCTATCCAATCCTATATCCTATTCTCTATCCTATCCAATCCCCTATCCTATCCTATCCGCTATCCTATCCAATCCTATATCCTATCCTCTATCCTATCCTATCCTGTATCCTATCCTATCCTCTATCCTATCCTATCCTCTATCCTATCCTATCCTATCCCATCCTCTATCCTATCCTATCCTCTATCCTATCCTATCCTCTATCCTATCCTATCCTCTATCCCATCCTATTCTCTATCCTATCCTATCCTCTATCCTATCCTATCCTCTATCATATCCTATCCTCTATCCTATCCTATCCTGTATCCTATCCTATCCTCTATCCTATCCTATCCTCTATCCTATTAAATCCTATATCGTATCCTCTATCCTATCCTATCCTCTATCCTATTCTCTATCCTATCCTATCCTCTATCGTATCCTATCCCCTATCCTATCCAATCCTCTATCCTATCCTATCCGCTATCCTATCCAATCCTATATCCTATTCTCTATCCTATCCTATCCTCTATCCTATCCTATCCTTTATCGTATCCTATCCTCTATCCTATTCTATCCTCTATCCTATCCAATCCTATATCCTATTCTCTATCCTATCCTATCCTCTATCGTATCCTATCCCCTATCCTATCCAATCCTCTATCCTATCCTATCCGCTATCCTATCCAATCCTATATCCTATTCTCTATCCTATCCTATCCTCTATCCTATCCTATCGTTTATCGTATCCTATCCTCTATCCTATTAAATCCTATATCGTATCCTCTATCCTATCCTATCCTCTATCGTATCATATCCTCTATCCTATCCTATCCTCTATCGTATCCTATCCTCCATCCTATCCTATCCTCTACCCTATATTATCCTCTATCCTATCCCATCCTCTATCCTATCCTATCCTCTATCCTATCCTATCCTCTATCCTATCCTATCCTCTATCCTATTAAATCCTATATCGTATCCTCTATCCTATCCAATCCTATATCCTATTCTCTATCCTATCCTATCCTCTATCGTATCCTATCCCCTATGCTATCCAATCCTCTATCCTATCCTATCCGCTATCCTATCCAATCCTATATCCTATTCTCTATCCTATCCTATCCTCTATCCTATCCTATCCTTTATCGTATCCTATCCTCTATCCTATTAAATCCTATATCGGATCCTCTATCCTATCCTATCCTCTATCCTATCCTATCCTTTATCCTATCCTATCCTCTATCCTATCCTACCCTCTATCCTATTCTATCCTCTATCCTATCCAATCCTATATCCTATTCTCTATCCTATCCTATCCTCTATCGTATCCTATCCCCTATCCTATCCAATCCTCTATCCTATCCTATCCGCTATCCTATCCAATCCTATATCCTATTCTCTATCCTATCCTATCCTCTATCCTATCCTATCCTTTATCGTATCCTATCCTCTATCCTATTAAATCCTATATCGTATCCTCTATCCTATCCTATCCTCTATCGTATCATATCCTCTATCCTATCCTATCCTCTATCGTATCCTATCCTCCATCCTATCCTATCCTCTATCCTATATTATCCTCTATCCTATCCCATCCTCTATCCTATCCTATCCTCTATCCTATCCTATCCTCTATCCTATCCTATCCTCTATCCTATCCTATCCTATATCCTATTAAATCCTATATCGTATCCTCTATCATATCCTATCCTCTATCCTATCCTATCCTCTATCCTATCCTTATCCTCTATCTTATCCTATCCTCTATCCTATCCCATCCTCTATCCTATCCTATCCTCTATCCTATCCTATCCTCTATCATATCCTATCCTCTATCCTATCCTATTCTCTATCCTATCCTATCCTCTATCCTATCCTATACTCTATCATATCGTATCCTCTATCCTATCCTATGCTGTATCCTATCCTATCCTCTATCCTATCCTATCCTCTATCCTATCCTATCCTGTATCATATCCTATCCTCTATCCTATCCTATCCTCTATCCTATCCTATCCTCTATCGTATCATATCCTCTATCCTATCCTATCCTCTATCGTATCCTATCCTCCATCCTATCCTATCCTCTATCCCATATTATCCTCTATCCTAACCCATCCTCTATCCTATCCTATCCTCTATCCTATCCTATCCTCTATCCTATCCTATCCTATCCTCTATCCTATCCTATCCTCTATCCTATCCCATCCTCTATCCTATCCTATCCTCTATCCTATCCTATCCTCTATCCTATCCTATCCGCTATCCTATCCAATCCTATATCCTATTCTCTATCCTATCCTATCCTCTATCCTATCCTATCCTTTATCGTATCCTATCCTCTATCCTATTCTATCCTCTATCCTATCCAATCCTATATCCTATTCTCTATCCTATCCTATCCTCTATCGTATCCTATCCCCTATCCTATCCAATCCTCTATCCTATCCTATCCGCTATCCTATCCAATCCTATATCCTATTCTCTATCCTATCCTATCCTCTATCCTATCCTATCCTTTATCGTATCCTATCCTCTATCCTATTAAATCCTATATCGTATCCTCTATCCTATCCTATCCTCTAACGTATCATATCCTCTATCCTATCCTATCCTCTATCGTATCCTATCCTCCATCCTATCCTATCCTCTACCCTATATTATCCTCTATCCCATCCCATCCTCTATCCTATCCTATCCTCTATCCTATCCTATCCTCTATCCTATCCTATCCTCTATCCTATTAAATCCTATATCGTATCCTCTATCCTATCCAATCCTATATCCTATTCTCTATCCTATCCTATCCTCTATCGTATCCTCTCCCCTATGCTATCCAATCCTCTATCCTATCCTATCCGCTATCCTATCCAATCCTATATCCTATTCTCTATCCTATCCTATCCTCTATCCTATCCTATCCTTTATCGTATCCTATCCTCTATCCTATTAAATCCTATATCGGATCCTCTATCCTATCCTATCCTCTACCCTATCCTATCCTTTATCCTATCCTATCCTCTATCCTATCCTACCCTCTATCCTATTCTATCCTCTATCCTATCCAATCCTATATCCTATTCTCTATCCTATCCTATCCTCTATCGTATCCTATCCCCTATCCTATCCAATCCTCTATCCTATCCTATCCGCTATCCTATCCAATCCTATATCCTATTCTCTATCCTATCCTATCCTCTATCCTATCCTATCCTTTATCGTATCCTATCCTCTATCCTATTAAATCCTATATCGTATCCTCTATCCTATCCTATCCTCTATCGTATCATATCCTCTATCCTATCCTATCCTCTATCGTATCCTATCCTCCATCCTATCCTATCCTCTATCCTATATTATCCTCTATCCTATCCCATCCTCTATCCTATCCTATCCTCTATCCTATCCTATCCTCTATCCTATCCTATCCTCTATCCTATTAAATCCTATATCGTATCCTCTATCATATCCTATCCTCTATCCTATCCTATCCTCTATCCTATCCTTATCCTCTATCTTATCCTATCCTCTATCCTATCCCATCCTCTATCCTATCCTATCCTCTATCCTATCCTATCCTCTATCATATCCTATCCTCTATCCTATCCTATTCTCTATCCTATCCTATCCTCTATCCTATCCTATACTCTATCATATCGTATCCTCTATCCTATCCTATGCTGTATCCTATCCTATCCTCTATCCTATCCTATCCTCTATCCTATCCTATCCTGTATCATATCCTATCCTCTATCCTATCCTATCCTCTATCCTATTCTATCCTCTATCCTATCCAATCCTATATCCTATTCTCTATCCTATCCAATCCCCTATCCTATCCTATCCGCTATCCTATCCAATCCTATATCCTATCCTCTATCCTATCCTATCCTTTATCGTATCCTATCCTCTATCCTATTAAATCCTATATCCTATCCTCTATCCTATATTATCCTCTATCCTACCCCATCCTCTATCCTATCCTATCCTATCCTCTATCCTATATTATCCTCTATCCTATCCCATCCTCTATCCTATCCTATCCTCTATCCTATCCTATCCTCTATCCTATCCTTTCCTCTATCCTATCCTATTCTCTATCCTATCCTATCCTCTATCCTATCGTATCCTCTATCGTATCCTATCCTCTATCCTATTAAATCCTATATCGTATCCTCTATCCTATCCTATCCTCTATCCTATCCTATCCTCTATCCTATCCTATCCTCTATCCTATCCTATCCTGTATCCTATCCTATCCTATCCTATATCCTATCCTATCCTCTATCCTATCCCATCCTCTATCCTATCCTATCCTCTATCCTATCCTATCCTCTATCCTATCCTATCCTCTATCCCATCCTATTCTCTATCCTATCCTATCCTCTATCCTATCCTATCCTCTATCGTATCATATCCTCTATCCTATCCTATCCTCTATCGTATCCTATCCTCCATCCTATCCTATCCTCTATCCTATATTATCCTCTATCCTAACCCATCCTCTATCCTATCCTATCCTCTATCCTATCCTATCCTCTATCCTATCCTATCCTCTATCCTATCCTATCCTCTATCCTATCCTATCCTTTATCCTATCCTATCCTCTATCGTATCCTATCCCCTATCCTATCCAATCCTCTATCCTATCCTATCCGCTATCCTATCCAATCCTATATCCTATTCTCTATCCTATCCTATCCTCTATCCTATCCTATCCTTTATCGTATCCTATCCTCTATCCTATTAAATCCTATATCGTATCCTCTATCCTATTAAATCCTATATCGTATCCTCTATCCTATCCTATCCTCTATCGTATCATATCCTCTATCCTATCCTATCCTCTATCGTATCCTATCCTCCATCCTATCCTATCCTCTATCCTATATTATCCTCTATCCTATCCCATCCTCTATCCTATCCTATCCTCTATCCTATCCTATCCTCTATCCTATCCTATCCTCTATCCTATTCTATCCTCTATCCTATCCAATCCTATATCCTATTGTCTATCCTATCCTATCCTCTATCGTATCCTATCCCCTATCCTATCCAATCCTCTATCCTATCCTATCCGCTATCCTATCCAATCCTATATCCTATTCTCTATCCTATCCTATCCTCTATCCTATCCTATCCTTTATCGTATCCTATCCTCTATCCTATTAAATCCTATATCGTATCCTCTATCCTATCCTATCCTCTATCGTATAATATCCTCTATCCTATCCTATCCTCTATCGTATCCTATCCTCCATCCTATCCTATCCTCTATCCTATATTATCCTCTATCCTATCCCATCCTCTATCCTATCCTATCCTCTATCCTATCCTATCCTCTATCCTATCCTATCCTCTATCCTATTAAATCCTATATCGTATCCTCTATCCTGTCCAATCCTATATCCTATTCTCTATCCTATCCTATCCTCTATCGTATCCTATCCCCTATCCTATCCAATCCTCTATCCTATCCTATCCGCTATCCTATCCAATCCTATATCCTATTCTCTATCCTATCCTATCCTCTATCCTATCCTATCCTTTATCGTATTCTATCCTCTATCCTATTAAATCCTATATCGGATCCTCTATCCTATCCTATCCTCTATCCTATCCTATCCTTTATCCTATCCTATCCTCTATCCTATCCTATCCTCTATCCTATTCTATCCTCTATCCTATCCAATCCTATATCCTATTCTCTATCCCATCCTATCCTCTATCGTATCCTATCCCCTATCCTATCCAATCCTCTATCCTATCCTATCCGCTATCCTATCCAATCCTATATCCTATTCTCTATCCTATCCTATCCTCTATCCTATCCTATCCTTTATCGTATCCTATCCTCTATCCTATTAAATCCTATATCGTATCCTCTATCCTATCCTATCCTCTATCGTATCATATCCTCTATCCTATCCTATCCTCTATCGTATCCTATCCTCCATCCTATCCTATCCTCTATCCTATATTATCCTCTATCCTATCCCATCCTCTATCCTATCCTATCCTCTATCCTATCCTATCCTCTATCCTATCCTATCCTCTATCCTATTAAATCCTATATCGTATCCTCTATCATATCCTATCCTCTATCCTATCCTATCCTCTATCCTATCCTTATCCTCTATCGTATCCTATCCTCTATCCTATCCCATCCTCTATCCTATCCTATCCTCTATCCTATCCTATCCTCTATCATATCCTATCCTCTATCCTATCCTATTCTCTATCCTATCCTATCCTCTATCCTATTAAATCCTGTATCGTATCCTCTATCCTATCCTATCCTCTATCCTATCCTATCCTCTATCCTATCCTATCCTCTATCCTATCCTATCCTATCCTCTATCCTATCCTATCCTCTATCCTATCCCATCCTCTATCCTATCCTATCCTCTATCCTATCCTATCCTCTATCCTATCCTATCCTCTATCCCATCCTATTCTCTATCCTATCCTATCCTCTAACCTATCCTATCCTCTATCATATCCTATCCTCTATCCTATCCTATCCTGTATCCTATCCTATCCTCTATCCTATCCTATCCTCTATCCTATTAAATCCTATATCGTATCCTCTATCCTATCCAATCCTATATCCTATTCTCTATCCTATCCTATCCTCTATCGTATCCTATCCCCTATCCTATCCAATCCTATATCCTATTCTCTATCCTATCCTATCCTCTATCCTATCCTATCCTTTATCGTATCCTATCCTCTATCCTATTCTATCCTCTATCCTATCCAATCCTATATCCTATTCTCTATCCTATACTATCCTCTATCGTATCCTATTCCCTATCCTATCCAATCCTCTATCCTATCCTATCCGCTATCCTATCCAATCCTATATCCTATTCTCTATCCTATCCTATCCTGTATCCTATCCTATCCTTTATCGTATCCTATCCTCTATCCTATTAAATCCTATATCGTATCCTCTATCCTATCCTATCCTCTATCGTATCATATCCTCTATCCTATCCTATCCTCTATCGTATCCTATCCTCCATCCTATCCTATCCTCTACCCTATATTATCGTCTATCCTATCCCATCCTCTATCCTATCCTATCCTCTATCCTATCCTATCCTCTATCCTATCCTATCCTCTATCCTATTAAATCCTATATCGTATCCTCTATCCTATCCAATCCTATATCCTATTCTCTATCCTATCCTATCCTCTATCGTATCCTATCCCCTATGCTATCCAATCCTCTATCCTATCCTATCCGCTATCCTATCCAATCCTATATCCTATTCTCTATCCTATCCTATCCTCTATCCTATCCTATCCTTTATCGTATCCTATCCTCTATCCTATTAAATCCTATATCGGATCCTCTATCCTATCCTATCCTCTATCCTATCCTATCCTTTATCCTATCCTATCCTCTATCCTATCCTATCCTCTATCCTATTCTATCCTCTATCCTATCCAATCCTATATCATATTCTCTATCCTATCCTATCCTCTATCGTATCCTATCCCCTATCCTATCCAATCCTCTATCCTATCCTATCCGCTATCCTATCCAATCCTATATCCTATTCTCTATCCTATCCTATCCTCTATCCTATCCTATCCTTTATCGTATCCTATCCTCTATCCTATTAAATCCTATATCGTATCCTCTATCCTATCCAATCCTATATCCTATTCTCTATCCTATCCTATCCTCTATCGTATCCTATCCCCTATCCTATCCAATCCTCTATCCTATCCTATCCGCTATCCTATCCAATCCTATATCCTATTCTCTATCCTATCCTATCCTCTATCCTATCCTATCCTTTATCGTATCCTATCCTCTATCCTATTCTATCCTCTATCCTATCCAATCCTATATCCTATTCTCTATCCTATCCTATCCTCTATCGTATCCTATTCCCTATCCTATCCAATCCTCTATCCTATCCTATCCGCTATCCTATCCAATCCTATATCCTATTCTCTATCCTATCCTATCCTGTATCCTATCCTATCCTTTATCGTATCCTATCCTCTATCCTATTAAATCCTATATCGTATCCTCTATCCTATCCTATCCTCTATCGTATCATATCCTCTATCCTATCCTATCCTCTATCGTATCCTATCCTCCATCCTATCCTATCCTCTACCCTATATTATCCTCTATCCTATCCCATCCTCTATCCTATCCTATCCTCTATCCTATCCTATCCTCTATCCTATCCTATCCTCTATCCTATTAAATCCTATATCGTATCCTCTATCCTATCCAATCCTATATCCTATTCTCTATCCTATCCTATCCTCTATCGTATCCTATCCCCTATGCTATCCAATCCTCTATCCTATCCTATCCGCTATCCTATCCAATCCTATATCCTATTCTCTATCCTATCCTATCCTCTATCCTATCCTATCCTTTATCGTATCCTATCCTCTATCCTATTAAATCCTATATCGGATCCTCTATCCTATCCTATCCTCTATCCTATCCTATCCTTTATCCTATCCTATCCTCTATCCTATCCTATCCTCTATCCTATTCTATCCTCTATCCTATCCAATCCTATATCCTATTCTCTATCCTATCCTATCCTCTATCGTATCCTATCCCCTATCCTATCCAATCCTCTATCCTATCCTATCCGCTATCCTATCCAATCCTATATCCTATTCTCTATCCTATCCTATCCTCTATCCTATCCTATCCTTTATCGTATCCTATCCTCTATCCTATTAAATCCTATATCGTATCCTCTATCCTATCCTATCCTCTATCGTATCATATCCTCTATCCTATCCTATCCTCTATCGTAGCCTATCCTCCATCCTATCCTATCCTCTATCCTATATTATCCTCTATCCTATCCCATCCTCTATCCTATCCTATCCTCTATCCTATCCTATCCTCTATCCTATTAAATCCTATATCGTATCCTCTATCATATCCTATCCTCTATCCTATCCTATCCTCTATCCTATCCTTATCCTCTATCGTATCCTATCCTCTATCCTATCCCATCCTCTATCCTATCCTATCCTCTATCCTATCCTATCCTCTATCATATCCTATCCTCTATCCTATCCTATTCTCTATCCTATCCTATCCTCTATCCTATCCTATACTCTATCATATCCTATCCTCTATCCTATCCTATGCTGTATCCTATCCTATCCTCTATCCTATCCTATCCTCTATCCTATCCTATCCTGTATCATATCCTATCCTCTATCCTATCCTATCCTCTATCCTATTCTATCCTCTATCCTATCCAATCCTATATCCTATTCTCTATCCTATCCAATCCCCTATCCTATCCTATCCGCTATCCTATCCAATCCTATATCCTATCCTCTATCCTATCCTATCCTGTATCCTATCCTATCCTTTATCGTATCCTATCCTCTATCCTATTAAATCCTATATCCTATCCACTATCCTATATTATCCTCTATCCTACCCCATCCTCTATCGTATCCTATCCTCTATCCTATCCCATCCTCTATCCTATCCTATCCTCTATCCTATCCTATCCTCTATCATATCCTATCCTCTATCCTATCCTATTCTCTATCCTATCCTATCCTCTATCCTATCCTATACTCTATCATATCCTATCCTCTATCCTATCCTATGCTGTATCCTATCCTATCCTCTATCCTATCCTATCCTCTATCCTATCCTATACTCTATCATATCCTATCCTCTATCCTATCCTATGCTGTATCCTATCCTATCCTCTATCCTATCCTATCCTGTATCCTATCCTATCCTTTATCGTATCCTATCCTCTATCCTATTAAATCCTATATCCTATCCACTATCCTATATTATCCTCTATCCTACCCCATCCTCTATCGTATCCTATCCTCTATCCTATCCCATCCTCTATCCTATCCTATCCTCTATCCTATCCTATCCTCTATCCTATCCTATGCTGTATCCTATCCTATCCTCTATCCTATCCTATCAACTATCCTATCCTATACTCTATCATATCCTATCCTCTATCCTATCCTATGCTGTATCCTATCCTATCCTCTATCCTATCCTATCCTCTATCCTATCCTATCCTGTATCATATCCTATCCTCTATCCTATCCTATCCTCTATCCTATTCTATCCTCTATCCTATCCAATCCTATATCCTATTCTCTATCCTATCCAATCCCCTATCCTATCCTATCCGCTATCCTATCCAATCCTATATCCTATCCTCTATCCTATCCTATCCTGTATCCTATCCTATCCTTTATCGTATCCTATCCT
Source organism: Halictus rubicundus (assembly GCF_050948215.1). NCBI lineage: Eukaryota > Metazoa > Arthropoda > Insecta > Hymenoptera > Halictidae > Halictus > Halictus rubicundus. The sequence continues at coordinate 878,901 of NW_027488614.1, forward strand.
CTATCCTATTAAATCCTATATCCTATCCTCTATCCTATATTATCCTCTATCCTACCCCATCCTCTATCCTATCCTATCCTCTATCCTATATTATCCTCTATCCTATCCCATCCTCTATCCTATCCTATCCTCTATCCTATCCTATCCTCTATCCTATCCTTTCCTCTATCCTATCCTATCCTCTATCCTATATTATCCTCTATCCTATCCCATCCTCTATCCTATCCTATCCTCTATCCTATCCTATCCTCTATCCTATCCTATCCTATCCTCTATCCTATCCTATCCTCTATCCTATCCCATCCTCTATCCTATCCTATCCTCTATCCTATCCTATCCTCTATCCTATCCTATCCTCTATCCCATCCTATTCTCTATCCTATCCTATCCTCTATCCTATCCTATCCTCTATCATATCCTATCCTATCCTCTATCGTATCATATCCTCTATCCTATCCTATCCTCTATCGTATCCTATCCTCCATCCTATCCTATCCTCTATCCTATATTATCCTCTATCCTATCCCATCCTCTATCCTATCCTATCCTCTATCCTATCCTATCCTCTATCCTATCCTATCCTCTATCCTATTAAATCCTATATCGTATCCTCTATCCTATCCAATCCTATATCCTATTCTCTATCCTATCCTATCCTCTATCGTATCCTATCCCCTATCCTATCCAATCCTCTATCCTATCCTATCCGCTATCCTATCCAATCCTATATCCTATTCTCTGTCCTATCCTATCCTCTATCCTATCCTATCCTTTATCGTATCCTATCCTCTATCCTATTAAATCCTAAATCGTATCCTCTATCCTATCCTATCCTCTATCGTATCATATCCTCTATCCTATCCTATCCTCTATCGTATCCTATCCTCCATCCTATCCTATCCTCTATCCCATATTATCCTCTATCCTAACCCATCCTCTATCCTATCCTATCCTCTATCCTATCCTATCCTCTATCCTATCCTATCCTATCCTCTATCCTATCCTATCCTCTATCCTATCCCATCCTCTATCCTATCCTATCCTCTATCCTATCCTATCCTCTATCCTATCCTATCCTCTATCCCATCCTATTCTCTATCCTATCCTATCCTATCCTCTATCATATCCTATCCTCTATCCTATCCTATCCTGTATCCTATCCTATCCTCTATCCTATCCTATCCTCTATCCTATTAAATCCTATATCGTATCCTCTATCCTATCCTATCCTCTATCCTATTCTCTATCCTATCCTATCCTCTATCGTATCCTATCCCCTATCCTATCCAATCCTCTATCCTATCCTATCCGCTATCCTATCCAATCCTATATCCTATTCTCTATCCTATCCTATCCTCTATCCTATCCTATCCTTTATCGTATCCTATCCTCTATCCTATTCTATCCTCTATCCTATCCAATCCTATATCCTATTCTCTATCCTATCCTATCCTCTATCGTATCCTATCCCCTATCCTATCCAATCCTCTATCCTATCCTATCCGCTATCCTATCCAATCCTATATCCTATTCTCTATCCTATCCTATCCTCTATCCTATCCTATCCTCTATCGTATCATATCCTCTATCCTATCCTATCCTCTATCGTATCCTATCCTCCATCCTATCCTATCCTCTACCCTATATTATCCTCTATCCTATCCCATCCTCTATCCTATCCTATCCTCTATCCTATCCTATCCTCTATCCTATCCTATCCTCTATCCTATTAAATCCTATATCGTATCCTCTATCCTATCCAATCCTATATCCTATTCTCTATCCTATCCTATCCTCTATCGTATCCTATCCCCTATGCTATCCAATCCTCTATCCTATCCTATCCGCTATCCTATCCAATCCTATATCCTATTCTCTATCCTATCCTATCCTCTATCCTATCCTATCCTTTATCGTATCCTATCCTCTATCCTATTAAATCCTATATCGGATCCTCTATCCTATCCTATCCTCTATCCTATCCTATCCTTTATCCTATCCTATCCTCTATCCTATCCTACCCTCTATCCTATTCTATCCTCTATCCTATCCAATCCTATATCCTATTCTCTATCCTATCCTATCCTCTATCGTATCCTATCCCCTATCCTATCCAATCCTCTATCCTATCCTATCCGCTATCCTATCCAATCCTATATCCTATTCTCTATCCTATCCTATCCTCTATCCTATCCTATCCTTTATCGTATCCTATCCTCTATCCTATTAAATCCTATATCGTATCCTCTATCCTATCCTATCCTCTATCGTATCATATCCTCTATCCTATCCTATCCTCTATCGTATCCTATCCTCCATCCTATCCTATCCTCTATCCTATATTATCCTCTATCCTATCCCATCCTCTATCCTATCCTATCCTCTATCCTATCCTATCCTCTATCCTATCCTATCCTCTATCCTATCCTATCCTCTATCCTATTAAATCCTATATCGTATCCTCTATCATATCCTATCCTCTATCCTATCCTATCCTCTATCCTATCCTTATCCTCTATCTTATCCTATCCTCTATCCTATCCCATCCTCTATCCTATCCTATCCTCTATCCTATCCTATCCTCTATCATATCCTATCCTCTATCCTATCCTATTCTCTATCCTATCCTATCCTCTATCCTATCCTATACTCTATCATATCGTATCCTCTATCCTATCCTATGCTGTATCCTATCCTATCCTCTATCCTATCCTATCCTCTATCCTATCCTATCCTGTATCATATCCTATCCTCTATCCTATCCTATCCTCTATCCTATTCTATCCTCTATCCTATCCAATCCTATATCCTATTCTCTATCCTATCCAATCCCCTATCCTATCCTATCCGCTATCCTATCCAATCCTATATCCTATCCTCTATCCTATCCTATCCTTTATCGTATCCTATCCTCTATCCTATTAAATCCTATATCCTATCCTCTATCCTATATTATCCTCTATCCTACCCCATCCTCTATCCTATCCTATCCTATCCTCTATCCTATATTATCCTCTATCCTATCCCATCCTCTATCCTATCCTATCCTCTATCCTATCCTATCCTCTATCCTATCCTTTCCTCTATCCTATCCTATTCTCTATCCTATCCTATCCTCTATCCTATCGTATCCTCTATCGTATCCTATCCTCTATCCTATTAAATCCTATATCGTATCCTCTATCCTATCCTATCCTCTATCCTATCCTATCCTCTATCCTATCCTATCCTCTATCCTATCCTATCCTCTATCCTATCCTCTATCCTATCCTATCCTCTATCCTATCCTATCCTATCCTCTATCCTATCCTATCCTCTATCCTATCCCATCCTCTATCCTATCCTATCCTCTATCCTATCCTATCCTCTATCCTATCCTATCCTCTATCCCATCCTATTCTCTATCCTATCCTATCCTCTATCCTATCCTATCCTCTATCGTATCATATCCTCTATCCTATCCTATCCTCTATCGTATCCTATCCTCCATCCTATCCTATCCTCTATCCTATATTATCCTCTATCCTAACCCATCCTCTATCCTATCCTATCCTCTATCCTATCCTATCCTCTATCCTATCCTATCCTCTATCCTATCCTATCCTCTATCCTATTAAATCCTATATCGTATCCTCTATCCTATCCAATCCTATATCCTATTCTCTATCCTATCCTATCCTCTATCGTATCCTATCCCCTATCCTATCCAATCCTCTATCCTATCCTATCCGCTATCCTATCCAATCCTATATCCTATTCTCTATCCTATCCTATCCTCTATCCTATCCTATCCTCTATCCTATCCTATCCTCTATCCTATCCTATCCTCTATCCTATCCTATCCTCTATCCTATTAAATCCTATATCGTATCCTCTATCCTATCCTATCCTCTATCGTATCATATCCTCTATCCTATCCTATCCTCTATCGTATCCTATCCTCCATCCTATCCTATCCTCTATCCTATCCCATCCTCTATCCTATCCTATCCTCTACCTATCCTATCCTCTATCCTATCCTATCCTCTATCCTATTAAATCCTATATCGTATCCTCTATCATATCCTATCCTCTATCCTATCCTATCCTCTATCCTATCCTTATCCTCTATCGTATCCTATCCTCTATCCTATCCCATCCTCTATCCTATCCTATCCTCTATCCTATCCTATCCTCTATCATATCCTATCCTCTATCCTATCCTATTCTCTATCCTATCCTATCCTCTATCCTATCCTATACTCTATCATATCCTATCCTCTATCCTATCCTATGCTGTATCCTATCCTATCCTCTATCCTATCCTATCCTCTATCCTATCCTATCCAGTATCAATTCCTATCCTCTATCCTATCCTATCCTCTATCCTATTCTATCCTCTATCCTATCCAATCCTATATCCTATTCTCTATCCTATCCAATCCCCTATCCTATCCTATCCGCTATCCTATCCAATCCTATATCCTATCCTCTATCCTATCCTATCCTTTATCGTATCCTATCCTCTATCCTATTAAATCCTATATCCTATCCTCTATCCTATATTATCCTCTATCCTACCCCATCCTCTATCCTATCCTATCCTCTATCCTATATTATCCTCTATCCTATCCCATCCTCTATCCTATCCTATCCTCTATCCTATCCTATCCTCTATCCTATCCTTTCCTCTATCCTATCCTATTCTCTATCCTATCCTATCCTCTATCCTATCCTATCCTTTATCGTATCCTATCCTCTATCCTATTAAATCCTAAATCGTATCCTCTATCCTATCCTATCCTCTATCGTATCATATCCTCTATCCTATCCTATCCTCTATCGTATCCTATCCTCCATCCTATCCTATCCTCTATCCTATATTATCCTCTATCCTAACCCATCCTCTATCCTATCCTATCCTCTATCCTATCCTATCCTCTATCCTATCCTATCCTCTATCCTATTAAATCCTATATCGTATCCTCTATCCTATCCAATCCTATATCCTATTCTCTATCCTATCCTATCCTCTATCGTATCCTATCCCCTATCCTATCCAATCCTCTATCCTATCCTATCCGCTATCCTATCCAATCCTATATCCTATTCTCTATCCTATCCTATCCTCTACCCTATCCTATCCTTTATCGTATCCTATCCTCTATCCTATTAAATCCTATATCGTATCCTCTATCATATCCTATCCTCTATCCTATCCTATCCTCTATCCTATCCTTATCCTCTATCGTATCCTATCCTCTATCCTATCCCATCCTCTATCCTATCCTATCCTCTATCCTATCCTATCCTCTATCATATCCTATCCTCTATCCTATCCTATTCTCTATCCTATCCTATCCTCTATCCTATCCTATACTCTATCATATCCTATCCTCTATCCTATCCTATGCTGTATCCTATCCTATCCTCTATCCTATCCTATCCTCTATCCTATCCTATCCTGTATCAATTCCTATCCTCTATCCTATCCTATCCTCTATCCTATTCTATCCTCTATCCTATCCAATCCTATATCCTATTCTCTATCCTATCCAATCCCCTATCCTATCCTATCCGCTATCCTATCCAATCCTATATCCTATCCTCTATCCTATCCTATCCTTTATCGTATCCTATCCTCTATCCTATTAAATCCTATATCCTATCCTCTATCCTATATTATCCTCTATCCTACCCCATCCTCTATCCTATCCTATCCTCTATCCTATATTATCCTCTATCCTATCCCATCCTCTATCCTATCCTATCCTCTATCCTATCCTATCCTCTATCCTATCCTTTCCTCTATCCTATCCTATTCTCTATCCTATCCTATCCTCTATCCTATCCTATCCTTTATCGTATCCTATCCTCTATCCTATTAAATCCTAAATCGTATCCTCTATCCTATCCTATCCTCTATCGTATCATATCCTCTATCCTATCCTATCCTCTATCGTATCCTATCCTCCATCCTATCCTATCCTCTATCCTATATTATCCTCTATCCTAACCCATCCTCTATCCTATCCTATCCTCTATCCTATCCTATCCTCTATCCTATCCTATCCTCTATCCTATTAAATCCTATATCGTATCCTCTATCCTATCCAATCCTATATCCTATTCTCTATCCTATCCTATCCTCTATCGTATCCTATCCCCTATCCTATCCAATCCTCTATCCTATCCTATCCGCTATCCTATCCAATCCTATATCCTATTCTCTATCCTATCCTATCCTCTACCCTATCCTATCCTTTATCGTATCCTATCCTCTATCCTATTAAATCCTATATCGTATCCTCTATCCTATCCTATCCTCTATCGTATCATATCCTCTATCCTATCCTATCCTCTATCGTATCCTATCCTCCATCCTATCCTATCCTCTATCCTATCCCATCCTCTACCCTATCCTATCCTTTATCGTATCCTATCCTCTATCCTATTAAATCCTATATCGTATCCTCTATCCTATCCTATCCTCTATCGTATCATATCCTCTATCCTATCCTATCCTCTATCGTATCCTATCCTCCATCCTATCCTATCCTCTATCCTATCCCATCCTCTATCCTATCCTATCCTCTATCCTATCCTATCCTCTATCCTATCCTATCCTCTATCCTATTAAATCCTATATCGTATCCTCTATCATATCCTATCCTCTATCCTATCCTATCCTCTATCCTATCCTTATCCTCTATCGTATCCTATCCTCTATCCTATCCCATCCTCTATCCTATCCTATCCTCTATCCTATCCTATCCTCTATCATATCCTATCCTCTATCCTATCCTATTCTCTATCCTATCCTATCCTCTATCCTATCCTATACTCTATCATATCCTATCCTCTATCCTATCCTATGCTGTATCCTATCCTATCCTCTATCCTATCCTATCCTCTATCCTATCCTATCCTGTATCAATTCCTATCCTCTATCCTATCCTATCCTCTATCCTATTCTATCCTCTATCCTATCCAATCCTATATCCTATTCTCTATCCTATCCAATCCCCTATCCTATCCTATCCGCTATCCTATCCAATCCTATATCCTATCATCTATCCTATCCTATCCTTTATCGTATCCTATCCTCTATCCTATTAAATCCTATATCCTATCCTCTATCCTATATTATCCTCTATCCTACCCCATCCTCTATCCTATCCTATCCTCTATCCTATATTATCCTCTATCCTATCCCATCCTCTATCCTATCCTATCCTCTATCCTATCCTATCCTCTATCCTATCCTTTCCTCTATCCTATCCTATTCTCTATCCTATCCTATCCTCTATCCTATCGTATCCTCTATCGTATCCTATCCTCTATCCTATTAAATCCTATATCGTATCCTCTATCCTATCCTATCCTCTATCCTATCCTATCCTCTATCCTATCCTATCCTCTATCCTATCCTATCCTCTATCCTATCCTATCCTCTATCCTATCCTATCCTCTATCCTATCCCATCCTCTATCCTATCCTATCCTCTATCCTATCCTATCCTCTATCCTATTAAATCCTATATCGTATCATCTATCCTATCCTATCCTCTATAGTATCATATCCTCTATCCTATCCTATCCTCTATCGTATCCTATCCTCCATCCTATCCTATCCTCTATCCTATATTATCCTCTATCCTATCCCATCCTCTATCCTATCCTATCCTCTATCCTATCCTATCCTCTATCCTATCCTATCCTCTATCCTATTAAATCCTATATCGTATCCTCTATCCTATCCAATCCTATATCCTATTCTCTATCCTATCCTATCCTCTATCGTATCCTATCCCCTATCCTATCCAATCCTCTATCCTATCCTATCCGCTATCCTATCCAATCCTATATCCTATTCTCTATCCTATCCTATCCTCTACCCTATCCTATCCTTTATCGTATCCTATCCTCTATCCTATTAAATCCTATATCGTATCCTCTATCCTATCCTATCCTCTATCGTATCATATCCTCTATCCTATCCTATCCTCTATCGTATCCTATCCTCCATCCTATCCTATCCTCTATCCTATCCCATCCTCTACCCTATCCTATCCTTTATCGTATCCTATCCTCTATCCTATTAAATCCTATATCGTATCCTCTATCCTATCCTATCCTCTATCGTATCATATCCTCTATCCTATCCTATCCTCTATCGTATCCTATCCTCCATCCTATCCTATCCTCTATCCTATCCCATCCTCTATCCTATCCTATCCTCTATCCTATCCTATCCTCTATCCTATCCTATCCTCTATCCTATTAAATCCTATATCGTATCCTCTATCATATCCTATCCTCTATCCTATCCTATCCTCTATCCTATCCTTATCCTCTATCGTATCCTATCCTCTATCCTATCCCATCCTCTATCCTATCCTATCCTCTATCCTATCCTATCCTCTATCATATCCTATCCTCTATCCTATCCTATTCTCTATCCTATCCTATCCTCTATCCTATCCTATACTCTATCATATCCTATCCTCTATCCTATCCTATGCTGTATCCTATCCTATCCTCTATCCTATCCTATCCTCTATCCTATCCTATCCTGTATCAATTCCTATCCTCTATCCTATCCTATCCTCTATCCTATTCTATCCTCTATCCTATCCAATCCTATATCCTATTCTCTATCCTATCCAATCCCCTATCCTATCCTATCCGCTATCCTATCCAATCCTATATCCTATCATCTATCCTATCCTATCCTTTATCGTATCCTATCCTCTATCCTATTAAATCCTATATCCTATCCTCTATCCTATATTATCCTCTATCCTACCCCATCCTCTATCCTATCCTATCCTCTATCCTATATTATCCTCTATCCTATCCCATCCTCTATCCTATCCTATCCTCTATCCTATCCTATCCTCTATCCTATCCTTTCCTCTATCCTATCCTATTCTCTATCCTATCCTATCCTCTATCCTATCGTATCCTCTATCGTATCCTATCCTCTATCCTATTAAATCCTATATCGTATCCTCTATCCTATCCTATCCTCTATCCTATCCTATCCTCTATCCTATCCTATCCTCTATCCTATCCTATCCTCTATCCTATCCTATCCTCTATCCTATCCTATCCTCTATCCTATCCCATCCTCTATCCTATCCTATCCTCTATCCTATCCTATCCTCTATCCTATTAAATCCTATATCGTATCATCTATCCTATCCTATCCTCTATAGTATCATATCCTCTATCCTATCCTATCCTCTATCGTATCCTATCCTCCATCCTATCCTATCCTCTATCCTATATTATCCTCTATCCTATCCCATCCTCTATCCTATCCTATCCTCTATCCTATCCTATCCTCTATCCTATCCTATCCTCTATCCTATTAAATCCTATATCGTATCCTCTATCCTATCCAATCCTATATCCTATTCTCTATCCTATCCTATCCTCTATCGTATCCTATCCCCTATCCTATCCAATCCTCTATCCTATCCTATCCGCTATCCTATCCAATCCTATATCCTATTCTCTATCCTATCCTATCCTCTATCCTATCCTATCCTTTATCGTATCCTATCCTCTATCCTATTAAATCCTATATCGGATCCTCTATCAAATCCTATCCTCTATCCTATCCTATCCTCTATCCTATCCTATCCTCTATCATATTCTATCCTCTATCCTATCCTATGCTGTATCCTATCCTATCCTCTATCCTATCCTATCCTCTATCCTATCCTATCCTGTATCAATTCCTATCCTCTATCCTATCATATCCTCTATCCTATTCTATCCTCTATCCTATCCAATCCTATATCCTATTCTCTATCCTATCCTATCCTCTATCGTACCCTATCCCCTATCCTATCCAATCCTCTATCCTATCCTATCCGCTATCCTATCCAATCCTATATCCTATCCTCTATCCTATCCTATCCTCTATCCTATTAAATCCTATATCGTATCCTCTATCATATCCTATCCTCTATCCTATCCTATCCTCTATCCTATCCTTATCCTCTATCGTATCCTATACTCTATCCTATCCCATCCTCTATCCTATCCTATCCTCTATCCTATCCTATCCTCTATCCTATCCTATCCTCTATCCTATCCTATTCTCTATCCTATCCTATCCTCTATCCTATCCTATCCTCTATCCTATCCCATCCTCTAACCTATCCTATCCTCTATCCTATCCTATCCTCAATCCTATCCTATCCTCTATCCCATCCTATTCTCTATCCTATCCTATCCTCTATCCTATCCTATCCTCTATCATATCCTATCCTCTATCCTATCCTATCCTGTATCCTATCCTAACCTCTATCCTATTCTATCCTCTATCCTATACAATCCTATATCCTATTCTCTATCCTATCCTATCCTCTATCGTATCCTATCCCCTATCCTATCCAATCCTCTATCCTATCCTATCCGCTATCCTATCCAATCCTATATCCTATTCTCTATCCTATCCTATCCTCTATCCTATCCTATTCTCTATCCTATCCTATCCTCTATCCTATCGTATCCTCTATCGTATCCTATCCTCTATCCTATTAAATCCTATATCGTATCCTCTATCCTATCCTATCCTCTATCCTATCCTATCCTCTATCCTATCCTATCCTCTATCCTATCCTATCCTCTATCCTACCCTATCCTATCCTCTATCCTATCCTATCCTCTATCCTATCCCATCCTCTATCCTATCCTATCCTTTATCCTATCCTATCCTCTATCCTATCCTATCCTCTATCCTATTCTATCCTCTATCCTATCCTATCCTCTATCCTATCCTATCCTCTATCCTATCCCATCCTCTATCCTATCCTATCCTCTATCCTATCCTATCCTCTATCCTATTAAATCCTATATCGTATCATCTATCCTATCCTATCCTCTATAGTATCATATCCTCTATCCTATCCTATCCTCTATCGTATCCTATCCTCCATCCTATCCTATCCTCTATCCTATATTATCCTCTATCCTATCCCATCCTCTATCCTATCCTATCCTCTATCCTATCCTATCCTCTATCCTATCCTATCCTCTATCCTATTAAATCCTATATCGTATCCTCTATCCTATTAAATCCTATATCGTATCCTCTATCCTATCCTATTCTCTATCCTATCCTATCCTCTATCCTATCCTATCCTCTATCGTATCCTATCCTCCATCCTATCCTATCCTCTATCCTATATTATCCTCTATCCTATCCCATCCTCTATCCTATCCTATCCTCTATCCTATCCTATCCTCTATCCTATCCTATCCTCTATCCTATTAAATCCTATATCGTATCCTCTATCCTATCCAATCCTATATCCTATTCTCTATCCTATCCTATCCTCTATCATATCCTATCCTCTATCCTATCCTATGCTGTATCCTATCCTATCCTCTATCCTATCCTATCCTCTATCCTATCCTATCCTGTATCAATTCCTATCCTCTATCCTATCCTATCCTCTATCCTATTCTATCCTCTATCCTATCCAATCCTATATCCTATTCTCTATCCTATCCTATCCTCTATCGTACCCTATCCCCTATCCTATCCAATCCTCTATCCTATCCTATCCGCTATCCTATCCAATCCTATATCCTATCCTCTATCCTATCCTATCCTCTATCCTATTAAATCCTATATCGTATCCTCTATCATATCCTATCCTCTATCCTATCCTTATCCTCTATCGTATCCTATACTCTATCCTATCCCATCCTCTATCCTATCCTATCCTCTATCCTATCCTATCCTCTATCCTATCCTATCCTCTATCCTATCCTATTCTCTATCCTATCCTATCCTCTATCCTATCCTATCCTCTATCCTATCCCATCCTCTATCCTATCCTATCCTCTATCCTATCCTATCCTCAATCCTATCCTATCCTCTATCCCATCCTATTCTCTATCCTATCCTATCCTCTATCCTATCCTATTCTCTATCCTATCCTATCCTCTATCCTATCGTATCCTCTATCGTATCTTATCCTCTATCCTATTAAATCCTATATCGTATCTTCTATCCTATCCTATCCTCTATCCTATCCTATCCTCTATCCTATCCTATCCTCTATCCTATCCTATCCTCTATCCTACCCTATCCTATCCTCTATCCTATCCTATCCTCTATCCTATCCCATCCTCTATCCTATCCTATCCTTTATCCTATCCTATCCTCTATCCTATCCTATCCTCTATCCTATTCTATCCTCTATCCTATCCAATCCTATATCCTATTCTCTATCCTATCCTATCCTCTATCGTATCCTATCCCCTATCCTATCCAATCCTCTATCCTATCCTATCCGCTATCCTATCCAATCCTATATCCTATTCTCTATCCTATCCTATCCTCTATCCTATCCTATCCTTTATCGTATCCTATCCTCTATCCTATTAAATCCTATATCGTATCCTCTATCCTATCCTATCCTCTATCGTATCATATCCTCTATCCTATCCTATCCTCTATCGTATCCTATCCTCCATCCTATCCTATCCTCTATCCTATATTATCCTCTATCCTATCCCATCCTCTATCCTATCCTATCCTCTATCCTATCCTATCCTCTATCCTATCCTATCCTCTATCCTATATTATCCTCTATCCTATCCCATCCTCTATCCTATCCTATCCTCTATCCTATCCTATCCTCTATCCTATCCTTTCCTCTATCCTATCCTATTCTCTATCCTATCCTATCCTCTATCCTATCGTATCCTCTATCGTATCCTATCCTCTATCCTATTAAATCCTATATCGTATCCTCTATCCTATCCTATCCTCTATCCTATCCTATCCTCTATCCTATCCTATCCTCTATCCTATCCCATCCTCTATCCTATCCTATCCTCTATCCTATCCTATCCTCTATCCTATTAAATCCTATATCGTATCCTCTATCCTATCCTATCCTCTATAGTATCATATCCTCTATCCTATCCTATCCTCTATCGTATCCTATCCTCCATCCTATCCTATCCTCTATCCTATATTATCCTCTAACCTATCCCATCCTCTATCCTATCCTATCCTCTATCCTATCCTATCCTCTATCCTATTAAATCCTATATCGTATCCTCTATCCTATCCAATCCTATATCCTATTCTCTATCCTATCCTATCCTCTATCGTATCCTATCCCCTATCCTATCCAATCCTCTATCCTATCCTATCCGCTATCCTATCCAATCCTATATCCTATTCTCTATCCTATCCTATCCTCTATCCTATCCTATCCTTTATCGTATCCTATCCTCTATCCTATTAAATCCTATATCGGATCCTCTATCAAATCCTATCCTCTATCCTATCCTATCCTCTATCCTATCCTATCCTCTATCCTATCCTATCCTCAATCCTATTCTATCCTCTATCCTATCCAATCCTATATCCTATTCTCTATCCTATCCTATCCTCTATCGTATCCTATCCCCTATCCTATCCAATCCTCTATCCTATCCTATCCGCTATCCTATCCAATCCTATATCCTATCCTCTATCCTATCCTATCCTCTATCCTATTAAATCCTATATCGTATCCTCTATCATATCCTATCCTCTATCCTATCCTATCCTCTATCCTATCCTTATCCTCTATCGTATCCTATCCTCTATCCTATCCCATCCTCTATCCTATCCTATCCTCTATCCTATACTATCCTCTATCCTATCCTATCCTCTATCCTATCCTATTCTCTATCCTATCCTATCCTCTATCCTATCCTATCCTCTATCCTATCCCATCCTCTATCCTATCCTATCCTCTATCCTATCCTATCCTCAATCCTATCCTATCCTCTATCCCATCCTATTCTCTATCCTATCCTATCCTCTATCCTATCCTATCCTCTATCATATCCTATCCTCTATCCTATCCTATCCTGTATCCTATCCTATCCTCTATCCTATTCTATCCTCTATCCTATACAATCCTATATCCTATTCTCTATCCTATCCTATCCTCTATCGTATCCTATCCCCTATCCTATCCAATCCTCTATCCTATCCTATCCGCTATCCTATCCAATCCTATATCCTATTCTCTATCCTATCCTATCCTCTATCCTATCCTATCCTTTATCGTATCCTATCCTCTATCCTATTAAATCCTATATCGTATCCTCTATCCTATCCTATCCTCTATCGTATCATATCCTCTATCCTATCCTATCCTCTATCGTATCCTATCCTCCATCCTATCCTATCCTCTATCCTATATTATCCTCTATCCTATCCCATCCTCTATCCTATCCTATCCTCTATCCTATCCTATCCTCTATCATATCCTATCCTCTATCCTATTAAATCCTATATCGTATCCTCTATCATATCCTATCCTCTATCCTATCCTATCCTCTATCCTATCCTTATCCTCTATCGTATCCTATCCTCTATCCTATCCCATCCTCTATCCTATCCTATCCTCTATCCTATCCTATCCTCTATCCTATCCTATCCTCTACCCTATCCTATTCTCTATCCTATCCTATCCTCTATCCTATCCTATCCTCTATCCTATCCCATCCTCTATCCTATCCTATCCTCTATCCTATCCTATCCTCTATCCTATCCTATCCTCTATCCCATCCTATTCTCTATCCTATCCTATCCTCTATCCTATCCTATCCTCTATCATATCCTATCCTCTATCCTATCCTATCCTGTATCCTATCCTATCCTCTATCCTATCCTATCCTCTATCCTATCCTATCCTGTATCATATCCTATCCTCTATCCTATCCTATCCTCTATCCTATTCTATCCTCTATCCTATCCAATCCTATATCCTATTCTCTATCCTATCCTATCCTCTATCGTATCCTATCCCCTATCCTATCCAATCCTCTATCCTATCCTATCCGCTATCCTATCCAATCCTATATCCTATCCTCTATCCTATCCTATCCTCTATCCTATTAAATCCTATATCGTATCCTCTATCATATCCTATCCTCTATCCTATCCTATCCTCTATCCTATCCTTATCCTCTATCGTATCCTATCCTCTATCCTATCCCATCCTCTATCCTATCCTATCCTCTATCCTATACTATCCTCTATCCTATCCTATCCTCTATCCTATCCTATTCTCTATCCTATCCTATCCTCTATCCTATCCTATCCTCTATCCTATGCCATCCTCTATCCTATCCTATCCTCTATCCTATCCTATCCTCAATCCTATCCTATCCTCTATCCCATCCTATTCTCTATCCTATCCTATCCTCTATCCTATCCTATCCTCTATCATATCCTATCCTCTATCCTATCCTATCCTGTATCCTATCCTATCCTCTATCCTATTCTATCCTCTATCCTATACAATCCTATATCCTATTCTCTATCCTATCCTATCCTCTATCGTATCCTATCCCCTATCCTATCCAATCCTCTATCCTATCCTATCCGCTATCCTATCCAATCCTATATCCTATTCTCTATCCTATCCTATCCTCTATCCTATCCTATCCTTTATCGTATCCTATCCTCTATCCTATTAAATCCTATATCGTATCCTCTATCCTATCCTATCCTCTATCGTATCATATCCTCTATCCTATCCTATCCTCTATCGTATCCTATCCTCCATCCTATCCTATCCTCTATCCTATATTATCCTCTATCCTATCCCATCCTCTATCCTATCCTATCCTCTATCCTATCCTATCCTCTATCCTATCCTATCCTCTATCCTATTAAATCCTATATCGTATCCTCTATCATATCCTATCCTCTATCCTATCCTATCCTCTATCCTATCCTTATCCTCTATCGTATCCTATCCTCTATCCTATCCCATCCTCTATCCTATCCTATCCTCTATCCTATCCTATCCTCTATCCTATCCTATCCTCTATCCTATCCTATTCTCTATCCTATCCTATCCTCTATCCTATCCTATCCTCTATCCTATCCTATCCTCTATCATATCCTATCCTCTATCCTATCCTATTCTCTATCCTATCCTATCCTCTATCCTATCCTATCCTCTATCACATCCTATCCTCTATCCTATCCTATGCTGTATCCTATCCTATCCTCTATCCTATCCTATCCTCTATCCTATCCTATCCTGTATCATATCCTATCCTCTATCCTATCCTATCCTCTATCCTATTCTATCCTCTATCCTATCCAATCCTATATCCTATTCTCTATCCTATCCAATCCCCTATCCTATCCTATCCGCTATCCTATCCAATCCTATATCCTATCCTCTATCCTATCCTATCCTTTATCGTATCCTATCCTCTATCCTATTAAATCCTATATCCTATCCTCTATCCTATATTATCCTCTATCCTACCCCATCCTCTATCCTATCCTATCCTCTATCCTATATTATCCTCTATCCTATCCCATCCTCTATCCTATCCTATCCTCTATCCTATCCTATCCTCTATCCTATCCTTTCCTCTATCCTATCCTATTCTCTATCCTATCCTATCCTCTATCCTATCGTATCCTCTATCGTATCCTATCCTCTATCCTATTAAATCCTATATCGTATCCTCTATCCTATCCTATCCTCTATCCTATCCTATCCTCTATCCTATCCTATCCTATCCTCTATCCTATACTATCCTCTATCCTATCCTATCCTCTATCCTATCCTATTCTCTATCCTATCCTATCCTCTATCCTATCCTATCCTCTATCCTATGCCATCCTCTATCCTATCCTATCCTCTATCCTATCCTATCCTCAATCCTATCCTATCCTCTATCCCATCCTATTCTCTATCCTATCCTATCCTCTATCCTATCCTATCCTCTATCATATCCTATCCTCTATCCTATCCTATCCTGTATCCTATCCTATCCTCTATCCTATTCTATCCTCTATCCTATACAATCCTATATCCTATTCTCTATCCTATCCTATCCTCTATCGTATCCTATCCCCTATCCTATCCAATCCTCTATCCTATCCTATCCGCTATCCTATCCAATCCTATATCCTATTCTCTATCCTATCCTATCCTCTATCCTATCCTATCCTTTATCGTATCCTATCCTCTATCCTATTAAATCCTATATCGTATCCTCTATCCTATCCTATCCTCTATCGTATCCTATCCTCCATCCTATCCTATCCTCTATCCTATATTATCCTCTATCCTATCCCATCCTCTATCCTATCCTATCCTCTATCCTATCCTATCCTCTATCCTATCCTATCCTCTATCCTATTAAATCCTATATCGTATCCTCTATCATATCCTATCCTCTATCCTATCCTATCCTCTATCCTATCCTTATCCTCTATCGTATCCTATCCTCTATCCTATCCCATCCTCTATCCTATCCTATCCTCTATCCTATCCTATCCTCTATCCTATCCTATCCTCTATCCTATCCTATTCTCTATCCTATCCTATCCTCTATCCTATCCTATCCTCTATCCTATCCTATCCTCTATCATATCCTATCCTCTATCCTATCCTATTCTCTATCCTATCCTATCCTCTATCCTATCCTATCCTCTATCACATCCTATCCTCTATCCTATCCTATGCTGTATCCTATCCTATCCTCTATCCTATCCTATCCTCTATCCTATCCTATCCTGTATCATATCCTATCCTCTATCCTATCCTATCCTCTATCCTATTCTATCCTCTATCCTATCCAATCCTATATCCTATTCTCTATCCTATCCAATCCCCTATCCTATCCTATCCGCTATCCTATCCAATCCTATATCCTATCCTCTATCCTATCCTATCCTTTATCGTATCCTATCCTCTATCCTATTAAATCCTATATCCTATCCTCTATCCTATATTATCCTCTATCCTACCCCATCCTCTATCCTATCCTATCCTCTATCCTATATTATCCTCTATCCTATCCCATCCTCTATCCTATCCTATCCTCTATCCTATCCTATCCTCTATCCTATCCTTTCCTCTATCCTATCCTATTCTCTATCCTATCCTATCCTCTATCCTATCGTATCCTCTATCGTATCCTATCCTCTATCCTATTAAATCCTATATCGTATCCTCTATCCTATCCTATCCTCTATCCTATCCTATCCTCTATCCTATCCTATCCTATCCTCTATCCTATCCTATCCTCTATCCTATCCTATCCTCTATCCTATCCTATCCTCTATCCTATCCCATCCTCTATCCTATCCTATCCTCTATCCTATCCTATCCTCTATCCCATCCTATTCTCTATCCTATCCTATCCTCTATCCTATCCTATCCTCTATCATATCCTATCCTCTATCCTATCCTATCCTCTATCCTATCCTATCCTTTATCGTATCCTATCCTCTATCCTATTAAATCGTATATCGGATCCTCTATCCTATCCTATCCTCTATCCTATCCTATCCTCTATCCTATCCTATCCTCTATCCTATTCTATCCTCTATCCTATCCAATCCTATATCCTATTCTCTATCCTATCCTATCCTCTATCGTATCCTATCCCCTATCCTATCCAATCCTCTATCCTATTATATCCGCTATCCTATCCAATCCTATATCCTATTCTCTATCCTATCCTATCCTCTATCCTATCCTATCCTTTATCGTATCCTATCCTCTATCCTATTAAATCCTATATCGTATCCTCTATCCTATCCTATCCTCTATCGTATCATATCCTCTATCCTATCCTATCCTCTATCGTATCCTATCCTCCATCCTATCCTATCCTCTATCCTATATTATCCTCTATCCTATCCTATCCTCTATCCCATCCTATTCTCTATCCTATCCTATCCTCTATCCTATCCTATCCTCTATCATATCCTATCCTCTATCCTATCCTATCCTCTATCCTATCCTATCCTTTATCGTATCCTATCCTCTATCCTATTAAATCGTATATCGGATCCTCTATCCTATCCTATCCTCTATCCTATCCTATCCTCTATCCTTCCTATCCTCTATCCTATCCTATCCTCTATCCTATTCTATCCTCTATCCTATCCAATCCTATATCCTATTATCTATCCTATCCTATCCTCTATCGTATCCTATCCCCTATCCTATCCAATCCTCTATCCTATCCTATCCGCTATCCTATCCAATCCTATATCCTATCCTCTATCCTATCCTATCCTCTATCGTATCATATCCTCTATCCTATCCTATCCTCTATCGTATCCTATCCTCCATCCTATCCTATCCTCTATCCTATATTATCCTCTATCCTATCCCATCCTCTATCCTATCCTATCCTCTATCCTATCCTATCCTCTATCCTATTAAATCCTATATCGTATCCTCTATCCTATCCAATCCTATATCCTATTCTCTATCCTATCCTATCCTCTATCGTATCCTATCCCCTATCCTATCCAATCCTCTATCCTATCCTATCCGCTATCCTATCCAATCCTATATCCTATTCTCTATCCTATTCTATCCTCTATCCTATCCTATCCTTTATCGTATCCTATCCTCTATCCTATTAAATCCTATATCGGATCCTCTATCCTATCCTATCCTCTATCCTATCCTATCCTTTATCCTATCCTATCCTCTATCCTATCCTATCCTCTATCCTATCCTATCCTCTATCCTATTCTATCCTCTATCCTATCCAATCCTATATCCTATTCTCTATCCTATCCTATCCTCTATCGTATCCTATCCCCTATCCTATCCAATCCTCTATCCTATCCTATCCGCTATCCTATCCAATCCTATATCCTATTCTCTATCCTATCCTATCCTCTATCCTATCCTATCCTTTATCGTATCCTATCCTCTATCCTATTAAATCCTATATCGTATCCTCTATACTATCCTATCCTCTATCGTATCATATCCTCTATCCTATCCTATCCTCTATCGTATCCTATCCTCCATCCTATCCTATCCTCTATCCTATATTATCCTCTATCCTATCCCATCCTCTATCCTATCCTATCCTCCATCCTATCCTATCCTCTATCCTATCCTATCCTCTATCCTATTAAATACTATATCGTATCCTCTTTCATATCCTATCCTCTATCCTATCCTATCCTCTATCCTATCCTTATCCTCTATCGTATCCTATCCTCTATCCTATCCCATCCTCTATCCTATCCTATCCTCTATCCTATCCTATCCTCTATCATATCCTATCCTCTATCCTATCCTATTCTCTATCCTATCCTATCCTCTATCCTATCCTATCCTCTATCATATCCTATCCTCTATCCTATCCTATGCTGTATCCTATCCTATCCTCTATCCTATCCTATCCTCTATCCTATCCTATCCTGTATCATATCCTATCCTCTATCCTATCCTATCCTCTATCCTATTCTATCCTCTATCCTATCCAATCCTATATCCTATTCTCTATCCTATCCAATCCCCTATCCTATCCTATCCGCTATCCTATCCAATCCTATATCCTATCCTCTATCCTATCCTATCCTTTATCGTATCCTATCCTCTATCCTATCCTCTATCCTATATTATCCTCTATCCTACCCCATCCTCTATCCTATCCTATCCTCTATCCTATATTATCCTCTATCCTATCCCATCCTCTATCCTATCCTATCCTCTATCCTATCCTATCCTCTATCCTATCCTATCCTCTATCCTATCCTATCCTCTATCCTATCCTATCCTCTATCATATCCTGTCCTCTATCCTATCCTATCCTCTATCCTATCCTATCCTTTATCGTATCCTATCCTCTATCCTATTAAATCGTATATCGGATCCTCTATCCTATCCTATCCTCTATCCTATCCTATCCTCTATCCTATCCTATCCTCTATCCTATCCTATCCTCTATCCTATCCTATCCTCTATCCTATCCTATCCTCTATCCTATTCTATCCTCTATCCTATCCAATCCTATATCCTATTCTCTATCCTATCCTATCCTCTATCGTATCCTATCCCCTATCCTATCCTATCCTCTATCCTATCCTATCCTTTATCGTATCCTATCCTCTATCCTATTAAATCCTATATCGTATCCTCTATCCTATCCTATCCTCTATCGTATCATATCCTCTATCCTATCCTATCCTCTATCGTATCCTATCCTCCATCCTATCCTATCCTCTATTCTATATTATCCTCTATCCTATCCTATCCTCTATCCCATCCTATTCTCTATCCTATCCTATCCTCTATCCTATCCTATCCTCTATCATATCCTATCCTCTATCCTATCCTATCCTCTATCCTATCCTATCCTTTATCGTATCCTATCCTCTATCCTATTAAATCGTATATCGGATCCTCTATCCTATCCTATCCTCTATCCTATCCTATCCTCTATCCTATCCTATCCTCTATCCTATCCTATCCTCTATCCTATTCTATCCTCTATCCTATCCAATCCTATATCCTATTATCTATCCTATCCTATCCTCTATCGTATCCTATCCCCTATCCTATCCAATCCTCTATCCTATCCTATCCGCTATCCTATCCAATCCTATATCCTATCCTCTATCCTATCCTATCCTCTATCGTATCAAATCCCCTATCCTATCCTATCCTCTATCGTATCCTATCCTCCATCCTATCCTATCCTCTATCCTATATTATCCTCTATCCTATCCCATCCTCTATCCTATCCTATCCTCTATCCTATCCTATCCTCTATCCTATCCTATCCTCTATCCTATTAAATCCTATATCGTATCCTCTATCCTATCCAATCCTATATCCTATTCTCTATCCTATCCTATCCTCTATCGTATCCTATCCCCTATCCTATCCAATCCTCTATCCTATCCTATCCGCTATCCTATCCAATCCTATATCCTATTCTCTATCCTATCCTATCCTCTATCCTATCCTATCCTTTATCGTATCCTATCCTCTATCCTATTAAATCCTATATCGGATCCTCTATCCTATCCTATCCTCTATCCTATCCTATCCTTTATCCTATCCTATCCTCTATCCTATCCTATCCTCTATCCTATCCTATCCTCTATCCTATTCTATCCTCTATCCTATCCAATCCTATATCCTATTCTCTATCCTATCCTATCCTCTATCGTATCCTATCCCCTATCCTATCCAATCCTCTATCCTATCCTATCCGCTATCCTATCCAATCCTATATCCTATTCTCTATCCTATCCTATCCTCTATCCTATCCTATCCTTTATCGTATCCTATCCTCTATCCTATTAAATCCTATATCGTATCCTCTATACTATCCTATCCTCTATCGTATCATATCCTCTATCCTATCCTATCCTCTATCGTATCCTATCCTCCATCCTATCCTATCCTCTATCCTATATTATCCTCTATCCTATCCCATCCTCTATCCTATCCTATCCTCCATCCTATCCTATCCTCTATCCTATCCTATCCTCTATCCTATTAAATACTATATCGTATCCTCTATCATATCCTATCCTCTATCCTATCCTATCCTCTATCCTATCCTTATCCTCTATCGTATCCTATCCTCTATCCTATCCCATCCTCTATCCTATCCTATCCTCTATCCTATCCTATCCTCTATCATATCCTATCCTCTATCATATCCTATTCTCTATCCTATCCTATCCTCTATCCTATCCTATCCTCTATCATATCCTATCCTCTATCCTATCCTATGCTGTATCCTATCCTATCCTATATCCTATCCTATCCTCTATCCTATCCTATCCTGTATCATATCCTATCCTCTATCCTATCCTATCCTCTATCCTATTCTATCCTCTATCCTATCCAATCCTATATCCTATTCTCTATCCTATCCAATCCCCTATCCTATCCTATCCGCTATCCTATCCAATCCTATATCCTATCCTCTATCCTATCCTATCCTTTATCGTATCCTATCCTCTATCCTATTAAATCCTATATCCTATCCTCTATCCTATATTATCCTCTATCCTACCCCATCCTCTATCCTATCCTATCCTCTATCCTATATTATCCTCTATCCTATCCCATCCTCTATCCTATCCTATCCTCTATCCTATCCTATCCTCTATCCTATCCTATCCTCTATCCTATCCTATCCTCTATCCTATCCTATCCTCTATCCTATCCCATCCTCTATCCTATCCTATCCTCAATCCTATCCTATCCTCTATCCCATCCTATTCTCTATCCTATCCTATCCTCTATCCTATCCTATCCTCTATCATATCCTATCCTCTATCCTATCCTATCCTCTATCCTATCCTATCCTTTATCGTATCCTATCCTCTATCCTATTAAATCGTATATCGGATCCTCTATCCTATCCTATCCTCTATCCTATCCTATCCTCTATCCTATCCTATCCTCTATCCTATCCTATCCTCTATCCTATTCTATCCTCTATCCTATCCAATCCTATATCGTATCCTCTATCCTATCCTATCCTCTATCGTATCATATCCTCTATCCTATCCTATCCTCTATCGTATCCTATCCTCCATCCTATCCTATCCTCTATCCTATATTATCCTCTATCCTATCCCATCCTCTATCCTATCCTATCCTCTATCCTATCCTATCCTCTATCCTATCCTATCCTCTATCCTATTAAATCCTATATCGTATCCTCTATCCTATCCAATCCTATATCCTATTCTCTATCCTATCCTATCCTCTATCCTATCCTATCCTTTATCCTATCCTATCCTCTATCCTATCCTATCCTCTATCCTATTCTATCCTCTATCCTATCCAATCCCATATCCTATTCTCTATCCTATCCTATCCTCTATCGTATCCTATCCCCTATCCTATCCAATCCTCTATCCTATCCTATCCGCTATCCTATCCAATCCTATATCCTATTCTCTATCCTATCCTATCCTCTATCCTATCCTATCCTTTATCGTATCCTATCCTCTATCCTATTAAATCCTATATCGTATCCTCTATCATATCCTATCCTCTATCCTATCCTATCCTCTATCCTATCCTTATCCTCTATCGTATCCTATCCTCTATCCTATCCCATCCTCTATCCTATCCTATCCTCTATCCTATCCTATCCTCTATCATATCCTATCCTCTATCCTATCCTATTCTCTATCCTATCCTATCCTCTATCCTATCCTATCCTCTATCATATCCTATCCTCTATCCTATCCTATGCTGTATCCTATCCTATCCTCTATCCTATCCTATCCTCTATCCTATCCTATCCTGTATCATATCCTATCCTCTATCCTATCCTATCCTCTATCCTATTCTATCCTCTATCCTATCCAATCCTATATCCTATTCTCTATCCTATCCAATCCCCTATCCTATCCTATCCGCTATCCTATCCAATCCTATATCCTATATTATCCTCTATCCTATCCCATCCTCTATCCTATCCTATCCTCTATCCTATCCTATCCTCTATCCTATCCTTTCCTCTATCCTATCCTATTCTCTATCCTATCCTATCCTCTATCCTATCGTATCCTCTATCGTATCCTATCCTCTATCCTATCCAATCCTATATCCTATTATCTATCCTATCCTATCCTCTATCGTATCCTATCCCCTATCCTATCCAATCCTCTATCCTATCCTATCCGCTATCCTATCCAATCCTATATCCTATCCTCTATCCTATCCTATCCTCTATCGTATCATATCCTCTATCCTATCCTATCCTCTATCGTATCCTATCCTCCATCCTATCCTATCCTCTATCCGATATTATCCTCTATCCTATCCCATCCTCTATCCTATCCTATCCTCTATCCTATCCTATCCTCTATCCTATCCTATCCTCTATCCTATTAAATCCTATATCGTATCCTCTATCCTATCCAATCCTATATCCTATTCTCTATCCTATCCTATCCTCTATCCTATCCCATCCTCTATCCTAGCCTATCCTCTATCCTATCCTATCCTCTATCCTATCCTATCCTCTATCCTATCCTATCCTCTATCCTATCCTATTCTCTATCCTATCCTATCCTCTATTCCATCCTATTCTCTATCTAATCCTATCCTATCCTCTATCGTAACTTATTCTCTATCCTATCCTATCCTATCCCCTATCGTAGCCAATCCTATAACCTATACTCTATCCTATCCTATCCTCTATCCTATTAAATCCTATATCCTGTTCTCTATCCTATCCTATCCTCTATCCTATCCTCTATCGTATACTATCCTCTATCCTTTCCAATCCTATATCGTATCCTCTATCCTATCCTGTATCCTATCCTATCCTATCCTGTATCCAATCCTATCCAATATCCATTCCTATCCTCTATCCTATCCTATCCTCTATCCTATCCTATCCTCTACCCTATCCTATCGTGTATGCTATCGTATCCTCTATCCTATAATATCCTCTATCCTATCCTATCCTCTATCCTATCCTTTCCTCAACCCTAACCTATCCTCAATTCTATCCTATACTCCATCCTACCCTATCCGCTATCCTATCCTATCCTCTATCCAATATTATCCTCTATCCTATCCAATCCTCTATCCGATCCTATCCTCTATCCTATACTATCCTTTATCCTATCCTATCCTCTATTCTATCCTATCCTCTATCCTATCCTATCCTCTATCCTATCCTATCCTCTATCCTATCCTATCCTCTATCATGTCCTATCCTCTATCCTATCCTATCCTCTATCCTATCCTACCCTCTATCCTATCCTATCCTCTATCCTATCCAATCCTCTATCCGATCCTATCCTCTATCCTATACTATCCTTTATCCTATCCTATCCTCTATCCTATCCTATCCTCTATCCTATCCTATCCTCTATCCTATCCAATCCTATATCCTATTCTCTATCCTACCCTATCCGCTATCCTATCATATCCTCTATCCTATCCAATCCTATATCGTATCCTCTATCCTATCCTATCCTCTACCCTATCCTATCCTGTATCCTATCCTCTATTATATCCTATCCTCTATCCTATCCTATCCTCTATCCTATCCTATCCTCTATCATGTCCTATCCTCATTCCTATCCACTCCTCTATCCTATCCTATCCTCTATCCTATCCTATCCTGTATCCTATCCTATCCTCTATCCTATCCTATCCTCTATCCGATCCTATCCTCTATCCTATCCTATCCTCTATCCTATCCTATCCTATCCTATCCTCTATCCTATCCTATCCGCTATCCTATCCTATCCTCTATCATGTCCTATCCTATATCATATCCAATCCCCTATCCTATCCTCTATCCTATCCTATCCTCTATCCTATCCTATCCTCTATCCTATCCTATCCTGTATCCTATCCTATCCTGTATCCTATCCTATCCTCTATCCTATCCTAATCCTCTATCCTATCCTATCCTCTATCCTATCCTATCCTCTATCATATCCTATCCTATATCCTATCCAATCCTCTATCCTATCCTTTCCTCTATCCTATCCAATCCTATATCGTATCCTCAATCCTCTCCTATCCTCTATCCTATCCTATCCTGTATCCTATCCTATCCTCGATCCTATCCTATCCTCTATCCTATCCTATCCTCTATCCTATCCTATCCTCTATCCTATCCTATCCTCTACCCTACACTATCCTCTATCCTATCCTATCCTCTATCCTATTCTATCCTCTATCCTATCCTATCCTCTACCCTATCCTATCCTCTATCCTATCCTATCCTCTATCCTGTCCTATCCTCTATCCGATCCTATTGTCTATCCAATCCTATACTATCCTCTATCGTATCCTATTCTCTATCCTATCCAAACCTATATCGTATCCTCTATCCTATCCAATCCTATATCGTATCCTCTATCCTCTCCTATCCTCTATCCTATCCTATCCTGTATCCTATCCTATCCTCGATCCTATCCTATCCTCTATCCTATCCTATCCTCTATCCTATCCTATCCTCTATCCTATCCTATCCTCTACCCTATCCTATCCTCTATCCTATCCTATCCTATCCTCTATGCTATCCTATAATCTACCCTATCCTATCCTCTATCCTATCCTATCCTCTATCCTATCCTATCCTATCCTATCCTATCCTCTATCCTATCCTATCCTCTATCCTATCCGATCCTCTATCCTATCCTATCCTCTATAATATCGTATCCTCTATCATATCCTATCCTCTTACCTATAATATCATCTATCCTATTCTATACTCTATCTTATCCTATCCGCTATCTTATCCTATCCTCTATCATATCCTATCCTATATCATATCCAATCCCCTATCCTATCCTCTATCCTATCCTCTCCTCTATCCTATCCTATCCTCTATCCTATCCTATCCTGTATCCTATCCTATCCTGTATCCTATCCTATCCTCTATCCTATCCTAATCCTCTATCCTATCCTATCCTCTATCCTATCCTATCCTCTATCATATCCTATCCTATATCCTATCCAATCCCCCATCCTATCCTCTATCCTATCCTATCCTCTATCCTATCCTATCCTCTATCCTATCATTTCCTCTATACTATCCTATCCTCTACCGTATCCTATCCTCTATCCTATCCTATCCTCTATCCTATCATTTCCTCTATACTATCCTATCCTCTACCGTATCCTATCCTCTATCCTATCCAATCCTATATCCTATACTCTAACATATCCTATCCTCTATTGTATCCTATCCTCCATCCGATCCTATCCTCTATCCTATCCTATACTCTGTCCTATCCTTTCCACTATCCTACCTTATGCTCTATCCTATCCTATCCTCCATCCTATCCTATCCTCTATCCTATAATATCATCTATCCTATCCTATTCTCTATCCTATCCTATCATCTATCCTATTCTATACTCTATCCTATCCTATCCTCTATCCTATCCTATCCTCTACCCTATCCTATCCTCTATCCTATCCTATCCTATCCTCTATGCTATCCTATAATCTACCCTATCCTATCCTCTATCGTATCCTATCCTCTATCCTATCCTATCCTCTATCCTATCCTATCCTATCCTCTATCCTATCCTATCCTCTATCCTATCCTATCCTCTATCCTATCCTATCCTCTATCCTATCCTATCCTCTATCCTATCCTATCCTCTATCCTATCATATCCTTTATCCTATCCTATCCTCTATCCTATCCTATCCTCTACCCTATCCTATCCTCTATCCTATCCTATCCTATCCTCTATGCTATCCTATAATCTACCCTATCCTATCCTCTATCCTATCCTATCCTCTATCCTATCCTATCCTCTATCCTATCCTATCCTATCCTATCCTATCCTTTCCTCTATCCTCTCCTATCCTCTATCCTATCCTATCCTCTATCCTATTCTATCCTCTATCCGATCCTATTGTCTATCCAATCCTATACTATCCTCTATCGTATCCTATTCTCTATCCTATCCAATCCTATATCGCATCCTCTATCCTATCCTATCCTGTATCCTATCCTATCCTGTATCTTATCCTATCCTCTATCCTATCCTATCCTCTATCCTATCCTATCCTCTATCCTATCATATCCTTTATCCTATCCTATCCTCTATCCTATCCTATCCTCTACCCTATCCTATCCTCTACCCTATCCTATCCTATCCGTTATGCTATCCTATAATCTATCCTATCCTATCCTCTATCCTATCCTATCCTCTATCCTATCCTATCCTCTATCCTATCCTATCCTCTATCGTCTGCTATCTTCAATACAATACAATCCCCTATCCTATCCTCTATCCTATCCTATCCTCTATAATATCCACTCCTCTATCCTATCCTATCCTCTATCCTATCCTATCCTGTATCCTATCCTATCCTCTATCCTATCCTATCCTCTATCCGATCCTATCCTCTATCCTATCCTATCCTCTATCCTATCCTATCCTATCCTATCCTCTATCCTACCCTATCCGCTATCCTATCCTATCCTCTATCATGTCCTATCCTATATCATATCCAATCCCCTATCCTATCCTCTATCCTATCCTATCCTCTATCCTATCCTATCCTCTATCCTATCCTATCCTCTATCCTATCCTATCCTCTATCCTATCCTATCCTCTATCCTATCCTATCCTCTATCGTCTGCTATCTTCAATACAATACAATCCCCTATCCTATCCTCTATCCTATCCTATCCTCTATAATATCCACTCCTCTATCCTATCCTATCCTCTATCCTATCCTATCCTGTATCCTATCCTATCCTCTATCCTATCCTATCCTCTATCCGATCCTATCCTCTATCCTATCCTATCCTCTATCCTATCCTATCCTATCCTATCCTCTATCCTACCCTATCCGCTATCCTATCCTATCCTCTATCATGTCCTATCCTATATCATATCCAATCCCCTATCCTATCCTCTATCCTATCCTATCCTCTATCCTATCCTATCCTCTATCCTATCCTATCCTCTATCCTATCCTATCCTGTATCCTATCCTATCCTGTATCCTATCCTATCCTGCATCCTATCCTATCCTCTATCCTATCCTAATCCTCTATCCTATCCTATCCTCTATCCTGTCCTATCCTCTATCCGATCCTATTGTCTATCCAATCCTATACTATCCTCTATCGTATCCTATTCTCTATCCTATCCAAACCTATATCGTATCCTCTATCCTATCCAATCCTATATCGTATCCTCTATCCTCTCCTATCCTCTATCCTATCCTATCCTGTATCCTATCCTATCCTCGATCCTATCCTATCCTCTATCCTATCCTATCCTCTATCCTATCCTATCCTCTATCCTATCCTATCCTCTACCCTATCCTATCCTCTATCCTATCCTATGCTATCCTCTATGCTATCCTATAATCTACCCTATCCTATCCTCTATCCTATCCTATCCTCTAGCCTATCCTATCCTCTATCCTATCCTATCCTCTATCCTATCCGATCCTCTATCCTATCCTATCCTCTATAATATCGTATCCTCTATCATATCCTATCCTCTTACCTATAATATCATCTATCCTATTCTATACTCTATCTTATCCTATCCGCTATCTTATCCTATCCTCTATCATATCCTATCCTATATCATATCCAATCCCCTATCCTATCCTCTATCCTATCCTATCCTCTATCCTATCCTATCCTCTATCCTATCCTATCCTGTATCCTATCCTATCCTGTATCCTATCCTATCCTCTATCCTATCCTAATCCTCTATCCTATCCTATCCTCTATCCTATCCTATCCTATATCCTATACTCTAACATATCCTATCCTCTATTGTATCCTATCCTCCATCCGATCCTATCCTCTATCCTATCCTATACTCTGTCCTATCCTTTCCACTATCCTACCTTATGCTCTATCCTATCCTATCCTCCATCCTATCCTATCCTCTATCCTATAATATCATCTATCCTATCCTATTCTCTATCCTATCCTATCATCTATCCTATTCTATACTCTATCCTATCCTATCCTCTATCCTATCCTATCCTCTACCCTATCCTATCCTCTATCCTATCCTATCCTCTATCCTATCCTATCCTCTATCCTATCCTATCCTCTATCCTATCCTATCCTCTATCCTATCCTATCCTCTATCCTATCCTCTATCCTATCCTATCCTCTATCCGATCCTATTGTCTATCCAATCCTATACTATCCTCTATCGTATCCTATTCTCTATCCTATCCAATCCTATATCGTATCCTCTATCCTCTCCTATCCTCTATCCTATCCTATCCTGTATCCTATCCTATCCTCGATCCTATCCTATCCTCTATCCTATCCTATCCTCTATCCTATCCTATCCTCTATCCTATCCTATCCTCTTCCCTATCCTATCCTCTATCCTATCCTATCCTATCCTCTATGCTATCCTATAATCTACCCTATCCTATCCTCTATCCTATCCTATCCTCTATCCTATCCTATCCTATCCTATCCTCTATCCTATCCTATCCTCTATCCTATCCGATCCTCTATCCGATCCTATCCTCTATCCTATCCTATCCTCTATCCTATCCTATCCTATCCTATCCTCTATCCTATCCTCTCCGCTATCCTATCCTATCCTCTATCCGATCCTATTGTCTATCCAATCCTATACTATCCTCTATCGTATCCTATTCTCTATCCTATCCAATCCTATATCGTATCCTCTATCCTATCCTATCCTCTATCCTATCCTATCCTGTATCCTATCCTATCCTCTATCCTATCCTATCCTCTATCCTATCCTATCCTCTATCCTATCCTATCCTCTATCCTATCCTATCCTCTATCCTATCATATCCTCTTATCCTATCCTCTCCTCTATCCTATAATATCATCTATCCTATCCTATTCTCTATCCTATCCTATCATCTATCCTATTCTATACTCTATCCTATCCTATCCTCTATCCTATCCTATCCTCTACCCTATCCTATCCTCTATCCTATCCTATCCTATCCTCTATCCTATCCTATCCTCTATCCTATCCTATCCTCTTATCCTATCCTATCCTCTATCCTATAATATCATCTATCCTATCCTATTCTCTATCCTATCCTATCATCTATCCTATTCTATACTCTATCCTATCCTATCCTCTATCCTATCCTATCCTCTACCCTATCCTATCCTCTATCCTATCCTATCCTCTATCCTATCCTATCCTCTATCCTATCCTATCCTCTATCCGATCCTATTGTCTATCCAATCCTATACTATCCTCTATCGTATCCTATTCTCTATCCTATCCAATCCTATATCGTATCCTCTATCCTCTCCTATCCTCTATCCTATCCTATCCTGTATCCTATCCTATCCTCGATCCTATCCTATCCTCTATCCTATCCTATCCTCTATCCTATCCTATCCTCTACCCTATCCTATCCTCTATCCTATCCTATCCTATCCTCTATCCTATCCTATCCTCTATCCTATCCTATCCTCTATCCTATCCTATCCTCTATCCTATCCTATCCTCTATCCTATCCTATCCTCTATCCTATCCTATCCTCTATCCTATCCTATCCTCTATCCTATCCTATCCTCTATCCTATCCTATCCTCTATCCTATCCTATCCTCTATCCGATCTTATTGTCTATCCAATCCTATACTATCCTCTATCGTATCCTATTCTCTATCCTATCCAATCCTATATCGTATCCTCCATCCTCTCCTATCCTCTATCCTATCCTATCCTGTATCCTATCCTATCCTCGATCCTATCCTATCCTCTATCCTATCCTATCCTCTATCCTATCCTATCCTCTATCCTATCCTATCCTCTATCCTATCCTATCCTCTACCCTATCCTATCCTCTATCCTATCCTATCCTATCCTCTATGCTATCCTATAATCTACCCTATCCTATCCTCTATCCTATCCTATCCTCTATCCTATCCTATCCTATCCTATCCTCTATCCTATCCTATCCTCTATCCTATCCTATCCTATCCTCTATCCTATCCTATCCTCTATCCTATCCTATCCTATCCTATCCTCTATCCTATCCTCTCCGCTATCCTATCCTATCCTCTATCCGATCCTATTGTCTATCCAATCCTATACTATCCTCTATCGTATCCTATTCTCTATCCTATCCAATCCTATATCGTATCCTCTATCCTATCCTATCCTCTATCCTATCCTATCCTGTATCCTATCCTATCCTGTATCCTATCCTATCCTGTATCCTATCCTATCCTCTATCCTATCCTATCCTCTATCCTATCCTATCCTCTATCCTATCCTATCCTCTATCTTATCCTATCCTCTATCCTATCATATCCTCTTATCCTATCCTCTCCTCTATCCTATAATATCATCTATCCTATCCTATTCTCTATCCTATCCAATCCTATATCGTATCCTCTATCCTCTCCTATCCTCTATCCTATCCTATCCTGTATCCTATCCTATCCTCGATCCTATCCCATCCTCTATCCTATCCTATCCTCTATCCTATCCTCTTCCCTATCCTATCCTCTATCCTATCCTATCCTATCCTCTATGCTATCCTATAATCTACCCTATCCTATCCTCTATCCTATCCTATCCTCTTTCCTATCCTATCCTATCCTATCCTCTATCCTATCCTATCCTCTATCCTATCCGATCCTCTATCCTATCCTATCCTCTATAATATCGTATCCTCTATCATATCCTATCCTCTTACCTATAATATCATCTATCCTATTCTATACTCTATCTTATCCTATCCGCTATCCTATCCTATCCTCTATCATATCCTATCGTATATCATATCCAATCCCCTATCCTATCCTCTATCCTATCCTATCCTCTATCCTATCCTATCCTCTATCCTATCCTATCCTGTATCCTATCCTATCCTGTATCCTATCCTATCCTCTATCCTATCCTAATCCTCTATCCTATCCTATCCTCTATCATATCCTATCCTATATCCTATCCAATCCCCTATCCTATCCTCTATCCTATCCTATCCTCTATCCTATCCTATCCTCTATCCTATCCTTTCCTCTATCCTATCCTATCCTCTATCCTATCCTATCCTCTATCCTATCCTATCCTCTACCCTATCCTATCCTCTATCCTATCCTATCCTCTATCCTATCCTATAATCTATCCTATCCTATCCTCTATCCTATCCTCTATCCTATCCTTTCCTCCATCCTATCCTATAATCTATCCTATCCTATCCTCTATCCTATCCAATCACCTATCCTATTCTCAATCCAATCCTATACTCTATCGACTCCTATCCTCTATAATATCGTATCCCCTATCCTATAATATAATTTACCCTATCCTCTTCTCTATCCTATCCTATCCTCTATCCTATCCTATCCTCTATCCTATCCTATAATCTATCCTATCCTATCCGCTATCCTATCCAATCACCTATCCTATTCTCAATCCAATCCTATACTCTATCCAATCCTATCCTCTATAATATCGTATCCCCTATCCTATACTATAATTTACCCTATCCTATTCTCTATCCTATCCTATCCTCTATCCGATCCTATCCTCTATCCTATCCTATCCTCTATCCTATCCTATCCTAACCTATCCTCTATCCTATCCTCTCCGCTATCCTATCCTATCCTCTATCCGATCCTATTGTCTATCCAATCCTATACTATCCTCTATCGTATCCTATCCTCTATCCTATCCTATCCTCTATCCTATCATATCCTCTTATCCTATCCTCTCCTCTATCCTATAATATCATCTATCCTATCCTATTCTCTATCCTATCCTATCATCTATCCTATTCTATACTCTATCCTATCCTATCCTCTATCCTATCCTATCCTCTATCCTATCCTATCCTCTATCCTATCCTATCCTCTATCCTATCCTATCCTCTATCCTATCCTATCCTCTATCCTATCCTCTCCGCTATCCTATCCTATCCTCTATCCGATCCTATTGTCTATCCAATCCTATACTATCCTCTATCGTATCCTATTCTCTATCCTATCCAATCCTATATCGTATCCTTTATCCTATCCTATCCTCTATCCTATCCTATCCTCTACCCTATCCTATCCTCTATCCTATCCTATCCTCTATCCTATCCTATCCTCTATCCTATCCTCTATCCTATCCTATCCTCTATCCTATCATATCCTCTTATCCTATCCTCTCCTCTATCCTATAATATCATCTATCCTATCCTATTCTCTATCCTATCCTATCATCTATCCTATTCTATACTCTATCCTATCCTATCCTCTATCCTATCCTATCCTCCACCCTATCCTATCCTCTATCCTATCCTATCCTCTATCCTATCCTATCCTATCCTATCCTATCCTCTATCCTATCCTATCCTCTATCCTATCCTATCCTCTATCCTATCCTCTCCTCTATCCTATCCTATCCTATCCTCTATCCTATAATATCATCTATCCTATCCTATTCTCTATCCTATCCTATCATCTATCCTATTCTATACTCTATCCTATCCTATCCTCTATCCTATCCTATCCTCTACCCTATCCTATCCTCTATCCTATCCTATCCTCTATCCTATCCTATCCTCTATCCTATCCTATCCTCTATCCTATCCTATCCTCTATCCTATCCTATCCTCTACCCTATCCTATCCTCTATCCTATCCTATCCTCTATCCTATCCTATCCTCTATCCTATCCTATCCTCTATCCTATCCTATCCTCTATCCTATCCTCTATCCTATCCTATCCTCTATCCGATCCTATTGTCTATCCAATCCTATACTATCCTCTATCGTATCCTATTCTCTATCCTATCCAATCCTATATCGTATCCTCTATCCTCTCCTATCCTCTATCCTATCCTATCCTGTATCCTATCCTATCCTCGATCCTATCCTATCCTCTATCCTATCCTATCCTCTATCCTATCCTATCCTCTATCCTATCCTATCCTCTTCCCTATCCTATCCTCTATCCTATCCTATCCTATCCTCTATGCTATCCTATAATCTACCCTATCCTATCCTCTATCCTATCCTATCCTCTATCCTATCCTATCCTATCCTATCCTCTATCCTATCCTATCCTCTATCCTATCCGATCCTCTATCCGATCCTATCCTCTATCCTATCCTATCCTCTATCCTATCCTATCCTATCCTATCCTCTATCCTATCCTCTCCGCTATCCTATCCTATCCTCTATCCGATCCTATTGTCTATCCAATCCTATACTATCCTCTATCGTATCCTATTCTCTATCCTATCCAATCCTATATCGTATCCTCTATCCTATCCTATCCTCTATCCTATCCTATCCTGTATCCTATCCTATCCTCTATCCTATCCTATCCTCTATCCTATCCTATCCTCTACCCTATCCTATCCTCTATCCCCTATCCTATTCTCTATCCTATCCTATCCTCTACCCTATCCTATCCTCTATCCTATCCTATCCTCTATCCTATCCTATCCTCTATCCTATCCTATCCTCTATCCTATCCTATCCTCTATCCTATCGTATCCTCTATCCTATCCTATCCTCTATCCTATCCTATCCTCTATCCTATCCTATCCTCTATCCGATCCTATTGTCTATCCAATCCTATACTATCCTCTATCGTATCCTATTCTCTATCCTATCCAATCCTATATCGTATCCTCTATCCTCTCCTATCCTCTTTCCTATCCTATCCTGTATCCTATCCTATCCTCGATCCTATCCTATCCTCTATCCTATCCTATCCTCTATCCTATCCTATCCTCTATCCTATCCTATCCTCTATCCGATCCTATCCTCTACCCTATCCCATCCTCTATCCTATCCTATCCTATCCTCTATGCTATCCTATAATCTACCCTATCCTATCCTCTATCCTATCCTATCCTCTATCCTATCCTATCCTATCCTATCCTCTATCCTATCCTATCCTCTATCCTATCCTATCCTCTATCCTATCCTATCCTCTATCCTATCCTATCCTCTACCCTATCCTATCCTCTATCCTATCCTATCCTATCCTCTATGCTATCCTATAATCTACCCTATCCTATCCTCTATCCTATCCTATCCTCTATCCTATCCTATCCTATCCTATCCTCTATCCTATCCTATCCTCTATCCTATCCTATCCTCTATCCTATCCTATCCTCTATCCTATCCTATCCTATCCTATCCTCTATCCTATCCTCTCCGCTATCCTATCCTATCCTCTATCCGATCCTATTGTCTATCCAATCCTATACTATCCTCTATCGTATCCTATTCTCTATCCTATCCAATCCTATATCGTATCCTCTATCCTATCCTATCCTCTATCCTATCCTATCCTGTATCCTATCCTATCCTGTATCCTATCCTATCCTGTATCCTATCCTATCCTCTATCCTATCCTATCCTCTATCCTATCCTATCCTCTATCCTATCCTATCCTCTATCCTATCCTATCCTCTATCCTATCATATCCTCTTATCCTATCCTCTCCTCTATCCTATAATATCATCTATCCTATCCTATTCTCTATCCTATCCAATCCTATATCGTATCCTCTATCCTCTCCTATCCTCTATCCTATCCTATCCTGTATCCTATCCTATCCTCGATCCTATCCTATCCTCTATCCTATCCTATCCTCTATCCTATCCTCTTCCCTATCCTATCCTCTATCCTATCCTATCCTATCCTCTATGCTATCCTATAATCTACCCTATCCTATCCTCTATCCTATCCTATCCTCTTTCCTATCCTATCCTATCCTATCCTCTATCCTATCCTATCCTCTATCCTATCCGATCCTCTATCCTATCCTATCCTCTATAATATCGTATCCTCTATCATATCCTATCCTCTTACCTATAATATCATCTATCCTATCCTATCCTGTATCCTATCCTATCCTCGATCCTATCCTATCCTCTATCCTATCCTATCCTCTATCCTATCCTATCCTCTATCCTATCCTATAATCTATCCTATCCTATCCTCTATCCTATCCTATCCTCTATCCTATCCTATCCTGTATCCTATCCTATCCTGTATCCTATCCTATCCTCTATCCTATCCTAATCCTCTATCCTATCCTATCCTCTATCCTATCCTATCCTCTATCATATCCTATCCTATATCCTATGCAATCCCCTATCCTATCCTCTATCCTATCCTATCCTCTATCCTATCCTATCCTCTATCCTATCCTTTCCTCTATACTATCCTATCCTCTACCGTATCCTATCCTCTATCCTATCCAATCCTATATCCTATACTCTAACATATCCTATCCTCTATCCTATCCTATCCTCAATCCGATCCTATCCTCTATCCTATCCTATACTCTGTCCTATCCTTTCCACTATCCTACCTTATGCTCTATCCTATCCTATCCTCCATCCTATCATATCCTCTATCCTATAATAGCATCTATCCTATCCTATTCTCTATCCTATCCTATCATCTATCCTATTCTATACTCTATCCTATCCTATCCTCTATCCTATCCTATCCTCTACCCTATTCTATCCTCTATCCTATCCTATCCTCTATCCTATCCTATCCTCTATCCTATCCTATCCTCTATCCTATCCTATCCTCTATCCTATCCTATCCTCTATCCGATCGTATTGTCTATCCAATCCTATACTATCCTCTATCGTATCCTATTCTCTATCCTATCCAATCCTATATCGTATCCTCTATCCTCTCCTATCCTCTATCCTATCCTATCCTCTATCCTATCCTATCCTCTATCCTATCCTATAATCTATCCTATCCTATCCTCTATCCTATCCTATCCTCCATCCTATCCTATAATCTATCCTATCCTATCCTCTATCCTATCCAATCACCTATCCTATTCTCAATCCAATCCTATACTCTATCGAATCCTATCCTCTATAATATCGTATCCCCTATCCTATAATATAATTTACCCTATCTTCTTCTCTATCCTATCCTATCCTCTATCCTATCCTATCCTCTATCCTATCCTATAATCTATCCTATCCTATCCGCTATCCTATCCAATCACCTATCCTATTCTCAATCCAATCCTATACTCTATCCAATCCTATCCTCTATAATATCGTATCCCCTATCCAATAATATAATTTACCCTATCCTATTCTCTATCCTATCCTATCCTCTATCCGATCCTATCCTCTATCCTATCCTATCCTCTATCCTATCCTATCCTATCCTATCCTCTATCCTATCCTCTCCGCTATCCTATGCTATCCTCTATCCGATCCTATTGTCTATCCAATCCTATACTATCCTCTATCGTATCCTATTCTCTATCCTATCCAATCCTATATCGTATCCTCTATCCTACCCTATCCTCTATCCTATCCTATCCTGTATCCTATCCTATCCTATCCTCTATGCTATCCTATAATCTACCCTATCCTATCCTCTATCCTATCCTATCCTCTTTCCTATCCTATCCTGTCCTATCCTCTATCCGATCCTATCCTCTATCCTATCCTATCCTCTATCCTATCCTATCCTAACCTATCCTCTATCCTATCCTCTCCGCTATCCTATCCTATCCTCTATCCGATCCTATTGTCTATCCAATCCTATACTATCCTCTATCGTATCCTATCCTCTATCCTATCCTATCCTCTATCCTATCATATCCTCTTATCCTATCCTCTCCTCTATCCTATAATATCATCTATCCTATCCTATTCTCTATCCTATCCTATCATCTATCCTATTCTATACTCTATCCTATCCTATCCTCTATCCTATCCTATCCTCTATCCTATCCTATCCTCTATCCTATCCTATCCTCTATCCTATCCTATCCTCTATCCTATCCTATCCTCTATCCTATCCTCTCCGCTATCCTATCCTATCCTCTATCCGATCCTATTGTCTATCCAATCCTATACTATCCTCTATCGTATCCTATTCTCTATCCTATCCAATCCTATATCGTATCCTTTATCCTATCCTATCCTCTATCCTATCCTATCCTCTACCCTATCCTATCCTCTATCCTATCCTATCCTCTATCCTATCCTATCCTCTATCCTATCCTCTATCCTATCCTATCCTCTATCCTATCATATCCTCTTATCCTATCCTCTCCTCTATCCTATAATATCATCTATCCTATCCTATTCTCTATCCTATCCTATCATCTATCCTATTCTATACTCTATCCTATCCTATCCTCTATCCTATCCTATCCTCTACCCTATCCTATCCTCTATCCTATCCTATCCTCTATCCTATCCTATCCTATCCTATCCTATCCTCTATCCTATCCTATCCTCTATCCTATCCTATCCTCTATCCTATCCTCTCCTCTATCCTATCCTATCCTATCCTCTATCCTATAATATCATCTATCCTATCCTATTCTCTATCCTATCCTATCATCTATCCTATTCTATACTCTATCCTATCCTATCCTCTATCCTATCCTATCCTCTACCCTATCCTATCCTCTATCCTATCCTATCCTCTATCCTATCCTATCCTCTATCCTATCCTATCCTCTATCCTATCCTATCCTCTATCCTATCCTCTATCCTATCCTCTATCCTATCCTATCCTCTATCCGATCCTATTGTCTATCCAATCCTATACTATCCTCTATCGTATCCTATTCTCTATCCTATCCAATCCTATATCGTATCCTCTATCCTCTCCTATCCTCTATCCTATCCTATCCTGTATCCTATCCTATCCTCGATCCTATCCTATCCTCTATCCTATCCTATCCTCTATCCTATCCTATCCTCTATCCTATCCTATCCTCTTCCCTATCCTATCCTCTATCCTATCCTATCCTATCCTCTATGCTATCCTATAATCTACCCTATCCTATCCTCTATCCTATCCTATCCTCTATCCTATCCTATCCTATCCTATCCTCTATCCTATCCTATCCTCTATCCTATCCGATCCTCTATCCGATCCTATCCTCTATCCTATCCTATCCTCTATCCTATCCTATCCTATCCTATCCTCTATCCTATCCTCTCCGCTATCCTATCCTATCCTCTATCCGATCCTATTGTCTATCCAATCCTATACTATCCTCTATCGTATCCTATTCTCTATCCTATCCAATCCTATATCGTATCCTCTATCCTATCCTATCCTCTATCCTATCCTATCCTGTATCCTATCCTATCCTCTATCCTATCCTATCCTCTATCCTATCCTATCCTCTATCCTATCCTATCCTCTATCCTATCCTATCCTCTATCCTATCATATCCTCTTATCCTATCCTCTCCTCTATCCTATAATATCATCTATCCTATCCTATTCTCTATCCTATCCTATCATCTATCCTATTCTATACTCTATCCTATCCTATCCTCTATCCTATCCTATCCTCTACCCTATCCTATCCTCTATCCCCTATCCTATTCTCTATCCTATCCTATCCTCTACCCTATCCTATCCTCTATCCTATCCTATCCTCTATCCTATCCTATCCTCTATCCTATCCTATCCTCTATCCTATCCTATCCTCTATCCTATCGTATCCTCTATCCTATCCTATCCTCTATCCTATCCTATCCTCTATCCTATCCTATCCTCTATCCGATCCTATTGTCTATCCAATCCTATACTATCCTCTATCGTATCCTATTCTCTATCCTATCCAATCCTATATCGTATCCTCTATCCTCTCCTATCCTCTTTCCTATCCTATCCTGTATCCTATCCTATCCTCGATCCTATCCTATCCTCTATCCTATCCTATCCTCTATCCTATCCTATCCTCTATCCTATCCTATCCTCTATCCGATCCTATCCTCTACCCTATCCCATCCTCTATCCTATCCTATCCTATCCTCTATGCTATCCTATAATCTACCCTATCCTATCCTCTATCCTATCCTATCCTCTATCCTATCCTATCCTATCCTATCCTCTATCCTATCCTATCCTCTATCCTATCCTATCCTCTATCCTATCCTATCCTCTATCCTATCCTATCCTCTACCCTATCCTATCCTCTATCCTATCCTATCCTATCCTCTATGCTATCCTATAATCTACCCTATCCTATCCTCTATCCTATCCTATCCTCTATCCTATCCTATCCTATCCTATCCTCTATCCTATCCTATCCTCTATCCTATCCTATCCTCTATCCTATCCTATCCTCTATCCTATCCTATCCTATCCTATCCTCTATCCTATCCTCTCCGCTATCCTATCCTATCCTCTATCCGATCCTATTGTCTATCCAATCCTATACTATCCTCTATCGTATCCTATTCTCTATCCTATCCAATCCTATATCGTATCCTCTATCCTATCCTATCCTCTATCCTATCCTATCCTGTATCCTATCCTATCCTGTATCCTATCCTATCCTGTATCCTATCCTATCCTCTATCCTATCCTATCCTCTATCCTATCCTATCCTCTATCCTATCCTATCCTCTATCCTATCCTATCCTCTATCCTATCATATCCTCTTATCCTATCCTCTCCTCTATCCTATAATATCATCTATCCTATCCTATTCTCTATCCTATCCAATCCTATATCGTATCCTCTATCCTCTCCTATCCTCTATCCTATCCTATCCTGTATCCTATCCTATCCTCGATCCTATCCTATCCTCTATCCTATCCTATCCTCTATCCTATCCTCTTCCCTATCCTATCCTCTATCCTATCCTATCCTATCCTCTATGCTATCCTATAATCTACCCTATCCTATCCTCTATCCTATCCTATCCTCTTTCCTATCCTATCCTATCCTATCCTCTATCCTATCCTATCCTCTATCCTATCCGATCCTCTATCCTATCCTATCCTCTATAATATCGTATCCTCTATCATATCCTATCCTCTTACCTATAATATCATCTATCCTATCCTATCCTGTATCCTATCCTATCCTCGATCCTATCCTATCCTCTATCCTATCCTATCCTATATCCTATCCTATCCTCTATCCTATCCTATAATCTATCCTATCCTATCCTCTATCCTATCCTATCCTCTATCCTATCCTATCCTGTATCCTATCCTATCCTGTATCCTATCCTATCCTCTATCCTATCCTAATCCTCTATCCTATCCTATCCTCTATCCTATCCTATCCTCTATCATATCCTATCCTATATCCTATGCAATCCCCTATCCTATCCTCTATCCTATCCTATCCTCTATCCTATCCTATCCTCTATCCTATCCTTTCCTCTATACTATCCTATCCTCTACCGTATCCTATCCTCTATCCTATCCAATCCTATATCCTATACTCTAACATATCCTATCCTCTATCCTATCCTATCCTCAATCCGATCCTATCCTCTATCCTATCCTATACTCTGTCCTATCCTTTCCACTATCCTACCTTATGCTCTATCCTATCCTATCCTCCATCCTATCATATCCTCTATCCTATAATAGCATCTATCCTATCCTATTCTCTATCCTATCCTATCATCTATCCTATTCTATACTCTATCCTATCCTATCCTCTATCCTATCCTATCCTCTACCCTATTCTATCCTCTATCCTATCCTATCCTCTATCCTATCCTATCCTCTATCCTATCCTATCCTCTATCCTATCCTATCCTCTATCCTATCCTATCCTCTATCCGATCGTATTGTCTATCCAATCCTATACTATCCTCTATCGTATCCTATTCTCTATCCTATCCAATCCTATATCGTATCCTCTATCCTCTCCTATCCTCTATCCTATCCTATCCTGTATCCTATCCTATCCTCGATCCTATCCTATCCTCTATCCTATCCTATCCTCTATCCTATCCTATCCTCTATCCTATCCTATCCTGTATCCTATCCTATCCTCGATCCTATCCTATCCTCTATCCTATCCTATCCTCTATCCTATCCTATCCTCTATCCTATCCTATAATCTATCCTATCCTATCCTCTATCCTATCCTATCCTCCATCCTATCCTATAATCTATCCTATCCTATCCTCTATCCTATCCAATCACCTATCCTATTCTCAATCCAATCCTATACTCTATCGAATCCTATCCTCTATAATATCGTATCCCCTATCCTATAATATAATTTACCCTATCTTCTTCTCTATCCTATCCTATCCTCTATCCTATCCTATCCTCTATCCTATCCTATAATCTATCCTATCCTATCCGCTATCCTATCCAATCACCTATCCTATTCTCAATCCAATCCTATACTCTATCCAATCCTATCCTCTATAATATCGTATCCCCTATCCAATAATATAATTTACCCTATCCTATTCTCTATCCTATCCTATCCTCTATCCGATCCTATCCTCTATCCTATCCTATCCTCTATCCTATCCTATCCTATCCTATCCTCTATCCTATCCTCTCCGCTATCCTATGCTATCCTCTATCCGATCCTATTGTCTATCCAATCCTATACTATCCTCTATCGTATCCTATTCTCTATCCTATCCAATCCTATATCGTATCCTCTATCCTACCCTATCCTCTATCCTATCCTATCCTGTATCCTATCCTATCCTATCCTCTATGCTATCCTATAATCTACCCTATCCTATCCTCTATCCTATCCTATCCTCTTTCCTATCCTATCCTGTCCTATCCTCTATCCTATCCTATCCTCTATCCTATCCGATCCTCTATCCTATCCTATCCTCTATAATATCGTAACCTCTATCATATCCTATCCTCTTACCTATAATATCATCTATCCTATTCTATACTCTATCTTATCCTATCCGCTATCCTATCCTATCCTCTATCATATCCTATCGTATATAATATCCAATCCCCTATCCTATCCTCTATCCTATCCTATCCTCTATCCTATCCTATCCTCTATCCTATCCTATCCAGTATCCTATCCTATCCTGTATCCTATCCTATCCTCTATCCTATCCTAATCCTCTATCCTATCCTATCCTTTATCCTATCCTATCCTCTATCATATCCTATCCTATATCCTATCCAATCCCCTATCCTATCCTCTATCCTATCCTATCCTCTATCCTATCCTATCCTCTATCCTATCCTTTCCTCTATACTATCCTATCCTCTACCGTATCCTATCCTCTATCCTATCCAATCCTATATCCTATACTCTAACATATCCTATCCTCTATCCTATCCTATCCTCAATCCGATCCTATCCTCTATCCTATCCTATACTCTGTCCTATCCTTTCCACTATCCTACCTTATGCTCTATCCTATCCTATCCTCCATCCTATCATATCCTCTATCCTATAATAGCATCTACCCTATCCTATTCTCTATCCTATCCTATAATCTATCCTATTCTATACTCTATCCTATCCTATCCTCTATCCTATCCGATCCTCTATCCTATCCTATCCTCTATAATATCGTATCCTCTATCATATCCTATCCTCTTACCTATAATATCATCTATCCTATTCTATACTCTATCTTATCCTATCCGCTATCCTATCCTATCCTCTATCATATCCTATCGTATATAATATCCAATCCCCTATCCTATCCTCTATCCTATCCTATCCTCTATCCTATCCTATCCTCTATCCTATCCTATCCTGTATCCTATCCTATCCTGTATCCTATCCTATCCTCTATCCTATCCTAATCCTCTATCCTATCCTATCCTTTATCCTATCCTATCCTCTATCATATCCTATCCTATATCCTATCCAATCCCCTATCCTATCCTCTATCCTATCCTATCCTCTATCCTATCCTATCCTCTATCCTATCCTTTCCTCTATACT
Source organism: Halictus rubicundus (assembly GCF_050948215.1). Taxonomy (NCBI): domain Eukaryota; kingdom Metazoa; phylum Arthropoda; class Insecta; order Hymenoptera; family Halictidae; genus Halictus; species Halictus rubicundus. Next base: position 923,852 of record NW_027488614.1, read on the forward strand.
ATCCTATCCTCTACCGTATCCTATCCTCTATCCTATCCAATCCTATATCCTATACTCTAACATATCCTATCCTCTATCCTATCCTATCCTCAATCCGATCCTATCCTCTATCCTATCCTATACTCTGTCCTATCCTTTCCACTATCCTACCTTATGCTCTATCCTATCCTATCCTCCATCCTATCATATCCTCTATCCTATAATAGCATCTATCCTATCCTATTCTCTATCCTATCCTATCATCTATCCTATTCTATACTCTATCCTATCCTATCCTCTATCCTATCCTATCCTCTATCCTATCCTATCCTCTATCCTATCGTATCCTCTATCCTATCCTATCCTCTATCCTATCCTATCCTCTATCCTATCCTATCCTCTATCCGATCCTATTGTCTATCCAATCCTATACTATCCTCTATCGTATCCTATTCTCTATCCTATCCAATCCTATATCGTATCCTCTATCCTCTCCTATCCTCTTTCCTATCCTATCCTGTATCCTATCCTATCCTCGATCCTATCCTATCCTCTATCCTATCCTATCCTCTATCCTATCCTATCCTCTATCCTATCCTATCCTCTATCCGATCCTATCCTCTACCCTATCCCATCCTCTATCCTATCCTATCCTATCCTCTATGCTATCCTATAATCTACCCTATCCTATCCTCTATCCTATCCTATCCTCTATCCTATCCTATCCTATCCTATCCTCTATCCTATCCTATCCTCTATCCTATCCTATCCTCTATCCTATCCTATCCTCTATCCTATCCTATCCTCTACCCTATCCTATCCTCTATCCTATCCTATCCTATCCTCTATGCTATCCTATAATCTACCCTATCCTATCCTCTATCCTATCCTATCCTCTATCCTATCCTATCCTATCCTATCCTCTATCCTATCCTATCCTCTATCCTATCCTATCCTCTATCCTATCCTATCCTCTATCCTATCCTATCCTATCCTATCCTCTATCCTATCCTCTCCGCTATCCTATCCTATCCTCTATCCGATCCTATTGTCTATCCAATCCTATACTATCCTCTATCGTATCCTATTCTCTATCCTATCCAATCCTATATCGTATCCTCTATCCTATCCTATCCTCTATCCTATCCTATCCTGTATCCTATCCTATCCTGTATCCTATCCTATCCTGTATCCTATCCTATCCTCTATCCTATCCTATCCTCTATCCTATCCTATCCTCTATCCTATCCTATCCTCTATCCTATCCTATCCTCTATCCTATCATATCCTCTTATCCTATCCTCTCCTCTATCCTATAATATCATCTATCCTATCCTATTCTCTATCCTATCCAATCCTATATCGTATCCTCTATCCTCTCCTATCCTCTATCCTATCCTATCCTGTATCCTATCCTATCCTCGATCCTATCCTATCCTCTATCCTATCCTATCCTCTATCCTATCCTCTTCCCTATCCTATCCTCTATCCTATCCTATCCTATCCTCTATGCTATCCTATAATCTACCCTATCCTATCCTCTATCCTATCCTATCCTCTTTCCTATCCTATCCTATCCTATCCTCTATCCTATCCTATCCTCTATCCTATCCGATCCTCTATCCTATCCTATCCTCTATAATATCGTATCCTCTATCATATCCTATCCTCTTACCTATAATATCATCTATCCTATCCTATCCTGTATCCTATCCTATCCTCGATCCTATCCTATCCTCTATCCTATCCTATCCTATATCCTATCCTATCCTCTATCCTATCCTATAATCTATCCTATCCTATCCTCTATCCTATCCTATCCTCTATCCTATCCTATCCTGTATCCTATCCTATCCTGTATCCTATCCTATCCTCTATCCTATCCTAATCCTCTATCCTATCCTATCCTCTATCCTATCCTATCCTCTATCATATCCTATCCTATATCCTATGCAATCCCCTATCCTATCCTCTATCCTATCCTATCCTCTATCCTATCCTATCCTCTATCCTATCCTTTCCTCTATACTATCCTATCCTCTACCGTATCCTATCCTCTATCCTATCCAATCCTATATCCTATACTCTAACATATCCTATCCTCTATCCTATCCTATCCTCAATCCGATCCTATCCTCTATCCTATCCTATACTCTGTCCTATCCTTTCCACTATCCTACCTTATGCTCTATCCTATCCTATCCTCCATCCTATCATATCCTCTATCCTATAATAGCATCTATCCTATCCTATTCTCTATCCTATCCTATCATCTATCCTATTCTATACTCTATCCTATCCTATCCTCTATCCTATCCTATCCTCTACCCTATTCTATCCTCTATCCTATCCTATCCTCTATCCTATCCTATCCTCTATCCTATCCTATCCTCTATCCTATCCTATCCTCTATCCTATCCTATCCTCTATCCGATCGTATTGTCTATCCAATCCTATACTATCCTCTATCGTATCCTATTCTCTATCCTATCCAATCCTATATCGTATCCTCTATCCTCTCCTATCCTCTATCCTATCCTATCCTGTATCCTATCCTATCCTCGATCCTATCCTATCCTCTATCCTATCCTATCCTCTATCCTATCCTATCCTCTATCCTATCCTATCCTGTATCCTATCCTATCCTCGATCCTATCCTATCCTCTATCCTATCCTATCCTCTATCCTATCCTATCCTCTATCCTATCCTATAATCTATCCTATCCTATCCTCTATCCTATCCTATCCTCCATCCTATCCTATAATCTATCCTATCCTATCCTCTATCCTATCCAATCACCTATCCTATTCTCAATCCAATCCTATACTCTATCGAATCCTATCCTCTATAATATCGTATCCCCTATCCTATAATATAATTTACCCTATCTTCTTCTCTATCCTATCCTATCCTCTATCCTATCCTATCCTCTATCCTATCCTATAATCTATCCTATCCTATCCGCTATCCTATCCAATCACCTATCCTATTCTCAATCCAATCCTATACTCTATCCAATCCTATCCTCTATAATATCGTATCCCCTATCCAATAATATAATTTACCCTATCCTATTCTCTATCCTATCCTATCCTCTATCCGATCCTATCCTCTATCCTATCCTATCCTCTATCCTATCCTATCCTATCCTATCCTCTATCCTATCCTCTCCGCTATCCTATGCTATCCTCTATCCGATCCTATTGTCTATCCAATCCTATACTATCCTCTATCGTATCCTATTCTCTATCCTATCCAATCCTATATCGTATCCTCTATCCTACCCTATCCTCTATACTATCCTATCCTGTATCCTATCCTATCCTATCCTCTATGCTATCCTATAATCTACCCTATCCTATCCTCTATCCTATCCTATCCTCTTTCCTATCCTATCCTGTCCTATCCTCTATCCTATCCTATCCTCTATCCTATCCGATCCTCTATCCTATCCTATCCTCTATAATATCGTATCCTCTATCATATCCTATCCTCTTACCTATAATATCATCTATCCTATTCTATACTCTATCTTATCCTATCCGCTATCCTATCCTATCCTCTATCATATCCTATCGTATATAATATCCAATCCCCTATCCTATCCTCTATCCTATCCTATCCTCTATCCTATCCTATCCTCTATCCTATCCTATCCAGTATCCTATCCTATCCTCGATCCTATCCTATCCTCTATGCTATCCTATCCTCTATCCTATCCTATCCTCTATCCTATCCTATCCTGTATCCTATCCTATCCTCGATCCTATCCTATCCTCTATCCTATCCTATCCTTTATCCTATCCTATCCTCTATCCTATCCTATAATCTATCCTATCCTATCCTCTATCCTATCCTATCCTCCATCCTATCCTATAATCTATCCTATCCTATCCTCTATCCTATCCAATCACCTATCCTATTCTCAATCCAATCCTATACTCTATCGAATCCTATCCTCTATAATATCGTATCCCCTATCCAATAATATAATTTACCCTATCCTATTCTCTATCCTATCCTATCCTCTATCCGATCCTATCCTCTATCCTATCCTATCCTCTATCCTATCCTATCCTGTATCCTATCCTATCCTCGATCCTATCCTATCCTCTATCCTATCCTATCCTCTATCCTATCCTATCCTCTATCCTATCCTATAATCTATCCTATCCTATCCTCTATCCTATCCTATCCTCCATCCTATCCTATAATCTATCCTATCCTATCCTCTATCCTATCCAATCACCTATCCTATTCTCAATCCAATCCTATACTCTATCGAATCCTATCCTCTATCCTATCCTATCCTCTATCCCATCATATCCTTTATCCTATCGTATCCTCTATCCTATCCTATCCTCTACCCTATCCTATCCTCTATCCTATCCTATCCTCTATCCTATCCTATAATCTATCCTATCCTATCCTCTATCCTATCCTATCCTCCATCCTATCCTATAATCTATCCTATCCTATCCTCTATCCTATCCAATCACCTATCCTATTCTCAATCCAATCCTGTACTCTATCGAATCCTATCCTCTATAATATCGTAACCCCTATCCTATAATATAATTTACCCTATCCTCTTCTCTATCCTATCCTATCCTCTATCCTATCCTATCCTCTATCCTATCCTATAATCTATCCTATCCTATCCTCTATCCTATCCAATCACCTATCCTATTCTCAATCCAATCCTATACTCTATCCAAACCTATCCTCTATAATATCGTATCCCCTATCCTATAATATAATTTACCCTATCCTATTCTCTATCCTATCCTATCCTCTATCCGATTCTATCCTCTATCCTATCCTATCCTCTATCCTATCCTATCCTATCCTATCCTCTATCCTACCCTCTCCGCTATCCTATCCTATCCTCTATCCGATCCTATCCTCTATCCTATCCTATCCTCTACCCTATCCTATCCTCTATAATATCCACTCCTCTATCCTATCCTATCCTCTATCCTATCCTATCCTGTATCCTATCCTATCCTCTATCCTATCCTATCCTCTATCCTATCCTATCCTCTATACTATCCTATCCTCTATCCTATCCTATCCTCTATCCTATCCTATCCTCTATCCTATCCTATCCTCTATCCTATCCTATCCTCTATCCTATCCTATCCTCTATCCTATCCTATCCTCTATCCTATCCTATCCTCTATCCTATCCTATCCTATATCCTATCCTATCCTCTATCCTATATTATCCTCTATCGTATCCCATCCTCTATCCTATCCTATCCTCTATCCTATCCTATCCTCTATCCTATCCTTTCCTCTATCCTATCCTATTCTCTATCCTATCCTATCCTCTTTCCTATCGTATCCTCTATCGTATCCTATCCTCTATCCTATTAAATCCTATATCGTATCCTCTATCCTATCCTATCCTCTATCCTATCCTATCCTCTATCCTATCCTATCATCTATCCTATCCTATCCTCTATCCTATCCTATCCTCTATCCTATCCTATCCTCTATCCTATCCTATCCTCTATCCTATCCCATCCTCTATCGTATCCTATCCTCTATCCTATCCTATCCTCTATCCTATCCTATCCTATATCCCATCCTATCCTCTATCCTATTCTATCCTCTATCCTATCCAATCCTATATCCTATTCTCTATCCTATCCAATCCCCTATCCTATCCTATCCGCTATCCTATCCAATCCTATATCCTATCCTCTATCCTATCCTATCCTTTATCGTATCCTATCCTCTATCCTATTAAATCCTATATCGTATCCTCTATCCTATCCTATCCTCTATCGTATCCTATCCTCTATCCTATCCTATCCTCTATCCTATCCTATCCTCTATCCTATCCTATCCTCTATCCTATCCTATCCTCTATCCTATATTATCCCCTATCCTATCCTATCCTCTATCCTATCCTATCCTCTATCCTATCCTTTCCTCTATCCTATCCTATCCTCTATCCTATCCTATCCTCTATCCTATCCTATTCTCTATCCTATCCTATCCTCTATCGTATCCTATCCTCTATCCTATTAAATCCTATATCGTTTCCTCTATCCTATCCTATCCTCTATCGTATCATATCCTCTATCCTATCCTATCCTCTATCGTATCCTATCCTCCATCCTATCCTATCCTCTATCCTATATTGTCCTCTATCCTATCCCATCCTCTATCCTATCCTATCCTCTATCCTATCCTATCCTCTATCCTATCCTATCCTCTATCGTATCCTATTCTCTATCCTATCCTATCCTCTATCCTATCCTATCCTCTATCGTATCCTCTCCTCTATCGTTTCCTCTATCATATCCTATCCTCTATCCTATCCTATCCTCTATCCTATCCTATCCTCTATCCTATCCTATCCTCTATCCTATCCTATCCTCTATCCTATCCTATCCTCTATCCTATCCTATCCTCTATCCTATCCTATCCTCTATCCTATCCTATCCTATATCCTATCCTATCCTCTATCCTATATTATCCTCTATCATATCCCATCCTCTATCCTATCCTATCCTCTATCCTATCCTATCCTCTATCCTATCCTTTCCTCTATCCTATCCTATTCTCTATCCTATCCTATCCTCTATCCTATCTTATCCTCTATCGTATCCTATCCTCTATCCTATTAAATCCTATATCGTATCCTCTATCCTATCCTATCCTCTATCCTATCCTATCCTCTATCCTATCCTATCCTCTATCCTATCCTATCCTCTATCCTATCCTGTCCTCTATCCTATCCTATCCTCTATCCTATCCTATCCTCTATCCTATCCTATCCTCTATCCTATCCTATCCTCTATCCTATTCTATCCTCTATCCTATGCAATCCTATATCCTATTCTCTATCCTATCCAATCCCCTATCCTATCCTATCCGCTATCCTATCCAATCCTATATCCTATCCTCTATCCTATCCTATCCTCTATCGTATCATATCCTCTATCCTATCCTATCCTCTATCGTATCCTATCCTCCATCCTATCCTATCCTCTATCCTATATTATCCTCTATCCTATCCCATCCTCTATACTATCCTATCTTCTATCATATCCTATCCCCTATCCTATTAAATCCTATATCGTATCCTCTATCCTATCCTATCCTCTATCGTATCCTATCCTCTATCCTATCCTATCCTCTATCCTATCCTATCCTCTATCCTATCCTATCCTCTATCCTATCCTATCCTCTATCCTATCCTATCCTATATCCTATCCTATCCTCTATCCTATATTATCCTCTATCATATCCCATCCTCTATCCTATCCTATCCTCTATCCTATCCTATCCTCTATCCTATCCTTTCCTCTATCCTATCCTATTCTCTATCCTATCCTATCCTCTATCCTATCTTATCCTCTATCGTATCCTATCCTCTATCCTATTAAATCCTATATCGTATCCTCTATCCTATCCTATCCTCTATCCTATCCTATCCTCTATCCTATCCTATCCTCTATCCTATCCTATCCTCTATCCTATCCTATCCTCTATCCTATCCTATCCTCTATCCTATCCTATCCTCTATCCTATTCTATCCTCTATCCTATGCAATCCTATATCCTATTCTCTATCCTATCCAATCCCCTATCCTATCCTATCCGCTATCCTATCCAATCCTATATCCTATCCTCTATGTTATCCTATCCTCTATCGTATCATATCCTCTATCCTATCCTATCCTCTATCGTATCCTATCCTCCATCCTATCCTATCCTCTATCCTATATTATCCTCTATCCTATCCCATCCTCTATACTATCCTATCTTCTATCATATCCTATCCCCTATCCTATTAAATCCTATATCGTATCCTCTATCCTATCCTATCCTCTATCGTATCCTATCCTCTATCCTATCCTATCCTCTATCCTATCCTATCCTCTATCCTATCCTATCCTCTATCCTATATTATCCTCTATCCTATCCTATCCTCTATGCTATCCTATCCTCTATCCTATCCTATCCTCTATCCTATCCTATCCTCTATCCTATCCTATTCTCTATCCTATCCTATCCTCTATCGTATCCTATCCTCTATCCTATTAAATCCTATATCGTATCCCCTATCCTATCCTATCCCCTATCCTATCCTATCCTCTATCCTATCCTATCCTCTATCCTATCCTATCCTCTATCCTATCCTATCCTCTATCCTATGCTATTCTCTATCCTATCCTATCCTCTATCGTATCCTATCCTCTATCCTATTAAATCCTATATCGTATCCTCTATCCTATCCTATCCTCTATCGTATCATATCCTCTATCCTATCCTATCCTCTATCGTATCCTATCCTCCATCCTATCCTATCCTCTATCGTATATTGTCCTCTATCCTATCCCATCCTCTATCCTATCCTATCCTCTATCCTATCCTATCCTCTATCCTATCCTATCCTCTATCGTATCCTATTCTCTATCCTATCCTATCCTCTATCCTATCCTATCCTATCCTATATCCTATCCTATCCTCTATCCTATATTATCCTCTATCATATCCCATCCTCTATCCTATCCTATCCTCTATCCTATCCTATCCTCTATCCTATACTTTCCTCTATCCTATCCTATTCTCTATCCTATCCTATCCTCTATCCTATCGTATCCTCTATCGTATCCTATCCTCTATCCTATTAAATCCTATATCGCATCCTCTATCCTATCCCATCCTCTATCCTATCCTATCCTCTATCCTATCCTATCCTCTATCCTATCCTATCCTCTATCCTATCCTATCCTCTATCCTATCCTATCCTCTATCCTATCCTATCCTCTATCCTATCCTATCCTCTATCCTATCCTATTCTCTATCCTATCCTATCCTCTATCGTATCCTATCCTCTATCCTATTAAATCCTATATCGTATCCTCTATCCTATCCTATCCTCTATCGTATCATATCCTCTATCCTATCCTATCCTCTATCGTATCCTATCCTCCATCCTATCCTATCCTCTATCCTATATTATCCTCTATCCTATCCCATCCTCTATCCTATCCTATCCTCTATCCTATCCTATCCTCTATCCTATCCTATCCTCTATCGTATCCTATTCTCTATCCTATCCTATCCTCTATCCTATCCTATCCTCTATCGTATCCTATCCTCTATCATATCCTCTATCATATCCTATCCTCTATCCTATCCTATCCTCTATCCTATCCTTATCCTCTATCGTATCCTATCCTCTATCCTATCCTATCCTCTATCCTATCCTATCCTCTATCCTATCCTATCCTCTATCCTATCCTATCCTCTATCCTATCCTATCCTATATCCTATCCTATCCTCTATCCTATATTATCCTCTATCATATCCCATCCTCTATCCTATCCTATCCTCTATACTATCCTATCCTCTATCCTATCCTTTCCTCTATCCTATCCTATTCTCTATCCTATCCTATCCTCTATCCTATCGTATCCTCTATCGTATCCTATCCTCTATCCTATTAAATCCTATATCGTATCCTCTATCCTATCCTATCCTCTATCCTATCCTATCATCTATCCTATCCTATCCTCTATCCTATCCTATCCTCTATCCTATCCTATCCTCTATCCTATCCTATCCTCTATCCTATCCTATCATCTATCGTATCCTATCCTCTATCCTATCCTATCCTCTATCGTATATTGTCCTCTATCCTATCCCATCCTCTATCCTATCCTATCCTCTATCCTATCCTATCCTCTATCCTATCCTATCCTCTATCGTATCCTATTCTCTATCCTATCCTATCCTCTATCCTATCCTATCCTATCCTATATCCTATCCTATCCTCTATCCTATATTATCCTCTATCATATCCCATCCTCTATCCTATCCTATCCTCTATCCTATCCTATCCTCTATCCTATACTTTCCTCTTTCCTATCCTATTCTCTATCCTATCCTATCCTCTATCCTATCGTATCCTCTATCGTATCCTATCCTCTATCCTATTAAATCCTATATCGCATCCTCTATCCTATCCCATCCTCTATCCTATCCTATCCTCTATCCTATCCTATCCTCTATCCTATCCTATCCTCTATCCTATCCTATCCTCTATCCTATCCTATCCTCTATCCTATCCTATCCTCTATCCTATCCTATCCTCTATCCTATCCTATTCTCTATCCTATCCTATCCTCTATCGTATCCTATCCTCTATCCTATTAAATCCTATATCGTATCCTCTATCCTATCCTATCCTCTATCGTATCATATCCTCTATCCTATCCTATCCTCTATCGTATCCTATCCTCCATCCTATCCTATCCTCTATCCTATATTATCCTCTATCCTATCCCATCCTCTATCCTATCCTATCCTCTATCCTATCCTATCCTCTATCCTATCCTATCCTCTATCGTATCCTATTCTCTATCCTATCCTATCCTCTATCCTATCCTATCCTCTATCGTATCCTATCCTCTATCATATCCTCTATCATATCCTATCCTCTATCCTATCCTATCCTCTATCCTATCCTTATCCTCTATCGTATCCTATCCTCTATCCTATCCTATCCTCTATCCTATCCTATCCTCTATCCTATCCTATCCTCTATCCTATCCTATCCTCTATCCTATCCTATCCTATATCCTATCCTATCCTCTATCCTATATTATCCTCTATCATATCCCATCCTCTATCCTATCCTATCCTCTATACTATCCTATCCTCTATCCTATCCTTTCCTCTATCCTATCCTATTCTCTATCCTATCCTATCCTCTATCCTATCGTATCCTCTATCGTATCCTATCCTCTATCCTATTAAATCCTATATCGTATCCTCTATCCTATCCTATCCTCTATCCTATCCTATCCTCTATCCTATCCTATCATCTATCCTATCCTATCCTCTATCCTATCCTATCCTCTATCCTATCCTATCCTCTATCCTATCCTATCCTTTATCCTATCCTATCATCTATCGTATCCTATCCTCTATCCTATCCTATCCTCTATCCTATCCTATCCTCTATAATATTCTTTCCTGTATCCTATCCAATCCTATATCCTATTCTCTATCCTATCCAATCCCCTATCCTATCCTATCCGCTGTCCTATCCAATCCTATATCCTATCCTCTATCCTATCGTATCCTTTATCGTATCCTATCCTCTATCCTATTAAATCCTATATCGTATCCTCTATCCTATCCTATCCTCTATCGTATCCTATCCTCTATCCTATCCAATCCTCTATCCTATCCTATCCTCTATCCTATCCTATCCTCTATCCTATATTATCCTCTATCCTATCCTATCCTCTATCCAATCCTATCCTCTATCCTATCCTATCCTCTATCCTATCCTATCCTCTATCCTATCCTATTCTCTATCCTATCCTATCCTCTATCGTATCCTATCCTCTATCCTATTAAATCCTATATCGTATCCTCTATCCTATCCTATCCTCTATCGTATCATATCCTCTATCCTATCCTATCCTCTATCGTATCCTATCCTCCAACCTATCCTATCCTCTATCCTATATTATCCTCTATCCTATTCCATCCTCTATACTATCCTATCCTCTATCGTATCCTATCCTCTATCCTATCCTATCCTCTATCCTATCCTATCCTCTATAATATTCTTTCCTGTATCCTATCCAATCCTATATCCTATTCTCTATCCTATCCAATCCCCTATCCTATCCTATCCGCTGTCCTATCCAATCCTATATCCTATCCTCTATCCTATCCTATCCTTTATCGTATCCTATCCTCTATCCTATTAAATCCTATATCGTATCCTCTATCCTATCCTATCCTCTATCGTATCCTATCCTCTATCCTATCCTATCCTCTGTCCTATCCTATCCTCTATCCTATCCTATCCTCTATCCTATATTATCCTCTATCCTATCCTATCCTCTATCCTATCCTATCCTCTATCCTATCCTATCCTCTATACTATCCTATCCTCTATCCTATCCTATTCTCTATCCTATCCTATCCTCTATCGTATCCTATCCTCTATCCTATTAAATCCTATATCGTATCCTCTATCCTATCCTATCCTCTATCGTATCATATCCTCTATCCTATCCTATTCTCTATCGTATCCTATCCTCCAACCTATCCTATCCTCTATCCTATATTATCCTCTATCCTATTCCATCCTCTATACTATCCTATCCTCTATCCTATCCTATCCTCTATCCTATCCTATCCTCTATCGTATCCTATCCTCTATCCTATCCTATCCTCTATCCTATCCTATCCTCTATCCTATCCTATCCTCTATCCTATATTATCCTCTATCCTATCCTATCCTCTATCCTATCCTATCCTCTATCCTATCCTATCCTCTATCCTATCCTATCCTCTATCCTATCCTATCCTCTATCCTATCCTATCCTCTATCCTATCCTATCCTCTATCCTATCCTATCCTCTATCCTATCCTATCCTCTATCCTATCCCATCCTCTATCGTATCCTATCCTCTATCCTATCCTATCCTCTATCCTATCCTATCCTCTATCCCATCCTATCCTCTATCCTATTCTATCCTCTATCCTATCCAATCCTATATCCTATTCTCTATCCTATCCAATCCTTTATCGTATCCTATCCTCTATCCTATTAAATCCTATATCGTATCCTCTATCCTATCCTATCCTCTATCGTATCCTCTCCTCTATCCTATCCTATCCTCTATCCTATCCTATCCTCTATAATATTCTTTCCTGTATCCTATCCAATCCTATATCCTATTCTCTATCCTATCCAATCCCCTATCCTATCCTATCCGCTGTCCTATCCAATCCTATATCCTATCCTCTATCCTATCCTATCCTTTATCGTATCCTATCCTCTATCCTATTAAATCCTATATCGTATCCTCTATCCTATCCTATCCTCTATCGTATCCTATCCTCTATCCTATCCTATCCTCTGTCCTATCCTATCCTCTATCCTATCCTATCCTCTATCCTATATTATCCTCTATCCTATCCTATCCTCTATCCTATCCTATCCTCTATCCTATCCTATCCTCTATACTATCCTATCCTCTATCCTATCCTATTCTCTATCCTATCCTATCCTCTATCGTATCCTATCCTCTATCCTATTAAATCCTATATCGTATCCTCTATCCTATCCTATCCTCTATCGTATCATATCCTCTATCCTATCCTATTCTCTATCGTATCCTATCCTCCAACCTATCCTATCCTCTATCCTATATTATCCTCTATCCTATTCCATCCTCTATACTATCCTATCCTCTATCCTATCCTATCCTCTATCCTATCCTATCCTCTATCGTATCCTATCCTCTATCCTATCCTATCCTCTATCCTATCCTATCCTCTATCCTATCCTATCCTCTATCCTATATTATCCTCTATCCTATCCTATCCTCTATCCTATCCTATCCTCTATCCTATCCTATCCTCTATCCTATCCTATCCTCTATCCTATCCTATCCTCTATCCTATCCTATCCTCTATCCTATCCTATCCTCTATCCTATCCTATCCTCTATCCTATCCTATCCTCTATCCTATCCCATCCTCTATCGTATCCTATCCTCTATCCTATCCTATCCTCTATCCTATCCTATCCTCTATCCCATCCTATCCTCTATCCTATTCTATCCTCTATCCTATCCAATCCTATATCCTATTCTCTATCCTATCCAATCCTTTATCGTATCCTATCCTCTATCCTATTAAATCCTATATCGTATCCTCTATCCTATCCTATCCTCTATCGTATCCTCTCCTCTATCCTATCCTATCCTCTATCCTATCCTATCCTCTATAATATTCTATCCTGTATCCTATCCAATCCTATATCCTATTCTCTATCCTATCCAATCCCCTATCCTACCCTATCCGCTGTCCTATCCAATCCTATATCCTTTCCTCTATCCTATCCTATCCTCTATCCTATCCTATCCTCTATCCTATCCTATCCTCTATCCTGTCCTATCCTCTATCCTATCCCATCCTCTATCCTATCCTATCCTCTATCCTATCCTATCCTCTATCCTATCCTATCCTCTATCCTATTCCATCCTCTATCGTATCCTATCCTCTATCCTATCCTATCCTCTATCCTATCCTATCCTCTATCCCATCCTATCCTCTATCCTATTCTATCCTCTATCCTATTCTCTATCCTATCCAATCCCCTATCCTATCCTATCCGCTATCCTATCCAATCCTATATCCTATCCTCTATCCTATCCTATCCTTTATCGTATCCTATCCTCTATCCTATTAAATCCTATATCGTATCCTCTATCCTATCCTATCCTCTATCGTATCCTATCCTCTATCCTATCCTATCCTCTATCCTATCCTATCCTCTATCCTATCCTATCCTCTATCCTATCCTATCCTCTATCCTATCCTATCCTCTATCCTATCCTATCCTCTATCCTATCCTATCCTCTATCCTATCCTATCCTCTATCCTATCCTATCCTCTATCCTATCCCATCCTCTATCGTATCCTATCCTCTATCCTATCCTATCCTCTATCCTATCCTATCCTCTATCCCATCCTATCCTCTATCCTATTCTATCCTCTATCCTATTCTCTATCCTATCCAATCCCCTATCCTATCCTATCCGCTATCCTATCCAATCCTATATCCTATCCTCTATCCTATCCTATCCTTTATCGTATCCTATCCTCTATCCTATTAAATCCTATATCGTATCCTCTATCCTATCCTATCATCTATCGTATCCTATCCTCTATCCTATCCTATCCTCTATCCTATCCTATCCTCTATCCTATCCTATCCTCTATCCTATATTATCCCCTATCCTATCCTATACTCTATCCTATCCTATCCTCTATCCTATCCTATCCTCTATCCTATCCTATCCTCTATCCTATCCTATCCTCTATCCTATCCTATTCTCTATCCTATCCTATCCTCTATCGTATCCTATCCTCTATCCTATTAAATCCTATATCGTTTCCTCTATCCTATCCTATCCTCTATCGTATCATATCCTCTATCCTATCCTATCCTCTATCGTATCCTATCCTCCATCCTATCCTATCCTCTATCCTATATTGTCCTCTATCCTATCCCATCCTCTATCCTATCCTATCCTCTATCCTATCCTATCCTCTATCCTATCCTATCCTCTATCGTATCCTATTCTCTATCCTATCCTATCCTCTATCCTATCCTATCCTCTATCGTATCCTATCCTCTATCGTATCCTCTATCATATCCTATCCTCTATCCTATCCTATCCTCTATCCTATCCTATCCTCTATCCTATCCTATCCTCTATCCTATCCTATCCTCTATCCTATCCTATCCTCTATCCTATCCTATCCTCTATCCTATCCTATCCTCTATCCTATCCTATCCTCTATCCTATCCTATCCTATATCCTATCCTATCCTCTATCCTATATTATCCTCTATCATATCCCATCCTCTATCCTATCCTATCCTCTATCCTATCCTATCCTCTATCCTATCCTTTCCTCTATCCTATCCTATTCTCTATCCTATCCTATCCTCTATCCTATCTTATCCTCTATCGTATCCTATCCTCTATCCTATTAAATCCTATATCGTATCCTCTATCCTATCCTATCCTCTATCCTATCCTATCCTCTATCCTATCCTATCCTCTATCCTATCCTATCCTCTATCCTATCCTATCCTCTATCCTATCCTATCCTCTATCCTATCCTATCCTCTATCCTATCCTATCCTCTATCCTATCCTATCCTCTATCCTATCCTATCCTCTATCCTATCCTATCCTCTATCCTATCCTATCCTCTATCCTATCCTATCCTCTATCCTATCCTATCCTCTATCCTATCCAATCCCCTATCCTATCCGTCTCTCCTATCCTATCCCCTATCCTATCCTATCCGCTATCCTATCCTATCCTCTATCCTATCCTATCCTCTATCCTATCCTATCCTCTATCCTATCCTATCCTCTATCCTATCCTATCCTCTATCCTATCCTATCCTCTATCCTATCCTATCCTCTATCCTATCCTATCCTCTATCCTATCCTTATCCTCTATCGTATCCTCTCCTATCCTATCCTATCTTCTATCCTATCCTATCCTCTATCCTATCCTCTATCCTATCCTATCCTCTATCCTATCCTATCCTCTATCCTATCCTATCCTCTATCCTATCCTATCCTCTATCCTATCCTATCCTCTATCCTATCCTATCCTCTATCCTATCCTATCCTCTATCCTATCCTATCCTCTATCCTATCCTATCTTCTATCCTATCCTATCCTATATCCTATCCTATCCTCTATCCTATATTATCCTCTATCGTATCCCATCCTCTATCCTATCCTATCCTCTATCCTATCCTATCCTCTATCCTATCCTTTCCTCTATCCTATCCTATTCTCTATCCTATCCTATCCTCTATCCTATCGTATCCTCTATCGTATCCTATCCTCTATCCTATTAAATCCTATATCGTATCCTCTATCCTATCCTATCCTCTATCCTATCCTATCCTCTATCCTATCCTATCCTCTATCCTATCCTATCCTCTATCCTATCCTATCCTATCCTCTATCCTATCCTATCCTCTATCCTATCCTATCCTCTATCCTATTCCATCCTCTATCGTATCCTATCCTCTATCCTATCCTATCCTCTATCCTATCCTATCCTCTATCCCATCCTATCCTCTATCCTATTCTATCCTCTATCCTATTCTCTATCCTATCCAATCCCCTATCCTATCCTATCCGCTATCCTATCCAATCCTATATCCTATCCTCTATCCTATCCTATCCTCTATCCTATCCTATCCTCTATCCTATCCTATCCTCTATCCTATCCTATCCCCTATCCTATCCTATCCTCTATCCTATCCTATCCTCTATCCTATCCTATCCTCTATCCTATCCTATCCTCTATCCTATCCTATCCTCTATCCTATCCTATCCTCTATCCTATCCTCTATCCTATCCTATCCTCTATCCTATCCTATCCTCTATCCTATCCAATCCCCTATCCTATCCGTCTCTCCTATCCTATCCCCTATCCTATCCTATCCGCTATCCTATCCTATCCTCTATCCTATCCTATCCTCTATCCTATCCTATCCTCTATCCTATCCTATCCTCTATCCTATCCTAT
The DNA here is from genome assembly GCF_050948215.1 of Halictus rubicundus. Lineage (NCBI taxonomy): Eukaryota > Metazoa > Arthropoda > Insecta > Hymenoptera > Halictidae > Halictus > Halictus rubicundus. The sequence goes on from NW_027488614.1 coordinate 940,959, forward strand.
CCTCTATCCTATCCTATCCTCTATCCTATCCTATCCTCTATCCTATCCTTATCCTCTATCGTATCCTATCCTATCCTATCCTATCTTCTATCCTATCCTATCCTCTATCCTATCCTCTATCCTATCCTATCCTCTATCCTATCCTATCCTCTATCCTATCCTATCCTCTATCCTATCCTATCCTCTATCCTATCCTATCCTCTATCCTATCCTATCCTCTATCCTATCCTATCCTCTATCCTATCCTATCCTCTATCCTATCCTATCCTCTATCCTATCCTATCCTCTATCCTATCCTATCTTCTATCCTATCCTATCCTATATCCTATCCTATCCTCTATCCTATATTATCCTCTATCGTATCCCATCCTCTATCCTATCCTATCCTCTATCCTATCCTATCCTCTATCCTATCCTTTCCTCTATCCTATCCTATTCTCTATCCTATCCTATCCTCTATCCTATCGTATCCTCTATCGTATCCTATCCTCTATCCTATTAAATCCTATATCGTATCCTCTATCCTATCCTATCCTCTATCCTATCCTATCCTCTATCCTATCCTATCCTCTATCCTATCCTATCCTCTATCCTATCCTATCCTATCCTCTATCCTATCCTATCCTCTATCCTATCCTATCCTCTATCCTATTCCATCCTCTATCGTATCCTATCCTCTATCCTATCCTATCCTCTATCCTATCCTATCCTCTATCCCATCCTATCCTCTATCCTATTCTATCCTCTATCCTATTCTCTATCCTATCCAATCCCCTATCCTATCCTATCCGCTATCCTATCCAATCCTATATCCTATCCTCTATCCTATCCTATCCTTTTTCGTATCCTATCCTCTATCCTATTAAATCCTATATCGTATCCTCTATCCTATCCTATCCTCTATCGTATCCTATCCTCTATCCTATCCTATCCTCTATCCTATCCTATCCTCTATCCTATCCTATCCTCTATCCTATCCTATCCTCTATCCTATCCTATCCTCTATCCTATCCTATCCTCTATCCTATCCTATCCTCTATCCTATCCTATCCTCTATCCTATCCCATCCTCTATCGTATCCTATCCTCTATCCTATCCTATCCTCTATCCTATCCTATCCTCTATCCCATCCTATCCTCTATCCTATTCTATCCTCTATCCTATTCTCTATCCTATCCAATCCCCTATCCTATCCTATCCGCTATCCTATCCAATCCTATATCCTATCCTCTATCCTATCCTATCCTTTATCGTATCCTATCCTCTATCCTATTAAATCCTATATCGTATCCTCTATCCTATCCTATCATCTATCGTATCCTATCCTCTATCCTATCCTATCCTCTATCCTATCCTATCCTCTATCCTATCCTATCCTCTATCCTATATTATCCTCCATCCTATCCTATCCTCTATCCTATATTGTCCTCTATCCTATCCCATCCTCTATCCTATCCTATCCTCTATCCTATCCTATCCTCTATCCTATCCTATCCTCTATCGTATCCTATTCTCTATCCTATCCTATCCTCTATCCTATCCTATCCTCTATCGTATCCTATCCTCTATCGTATCCTCTATCTTATCCTATCCTCTATCCTATCCTATCCTCTATCCTATCCTATCCTCTATCCTATCCTATCCTCTATCCTATCCTATCCTCTATCCTATCCTATCCTCTATCCTATCCTATCCTCTATCCTATCCTATCCTCTATCCTATCCTATTCTCTATCCTATCCTATCCTCTATCCTATCCTATCCTATATCCTATCCTATCCTCTATCCTATATTATCCTCTATCATATCCCATCCTCTATCCTATCCTATCCTCTATCCTATCCTATCCTCTATCCTATCCTATCCTCTATCCTATCCTCTCCTCTATCCTATCCAATCCCCTATCCTATCCGTCTCTCCTATCCTATCCCCTATCCTATCCTATCCGCTATCCTATCCTATCCTCTATCCTATCCTATCCTCTATCCTATCCTATCCTCTATCCTATCCTATCCTCTATCCTATCCTATCCTCTATCCTATCCTATCCTCTATCCTATCCTATCCTCTATCCTATCCTATCCTCTATCCTATCCTATCCTCTATCCTATCCTATCCTATATCCTATCCTATCCTCTATCCTATATTATCCTCTATCATATCCCATCCTCTATCCTATCCTATCCTCTATCCTATCCTATCCTATCCTCTATCCTATCCTATCCTCTATCCTATCCTATCCTCTATCCTATTCCATCCTCTATCGTATCCTATCCTCTATCCTATCCTATCCTCTATCCTATCCTATCCTCTATCCCATCCTATCCTCTATCCTATTCTATCCTCTATCCTATTCTCTATCCTATCCAATCCCCTATCCTATCCTATCCGCTATCCTATCCAATCCTATATCCTATCCTCTATCCTATCCTATCCTCTATCCTATCCTATCCTCTATCCTATCCTATCCTCTATCCTATCCTATCCCCTATCCTATCCTATCCTCTATCCTATCCTATCCTCTATCCTATCCTATCCTCTATCCTATCCTATCCTCTATCCTATCCTATCCTCTATCCTATCCTATCCTCTATCCTATCCTCTATCCTATCCTATCCTCTATCCTATCCTATCCTCTATCCTATCCAATCCCCTATCCTATCCGTCTCTCCTATCCTATCCCCTATCCTATCCTATCCGCTATCCTATCCTATCCTCTATCCTATCCTATCCTCTATCCTATCCTATCCTCTATCCTATCCTATCCTCTATCCTATCCTATCCTCTATCCTATCCTATCCTCTATCCTATCCTATCCTCTATCCTATCCTTATCCTCTATCGTATCCTATCCTATCCTATCCTATCTTCTATCCTATCCTATCCTCTATCCTATCCTCTATCCTATCCTATCCTCTATCCTATCCTATCCTCTATCCTATCCTATCCTCTATCCTATCCTATCCTCTATCCTATCCTATCCTCTATCCTATCCTATCCTCTATCCTATCCTATCCTCTATCCTATCCTATCCTCTATCCTATCCTATCCTCTATCCTATCCTATCCTCTATCCTATCCTATCTTCTATCCTATCCTATCCTATATCCTATCCTATCCTCTATCCTATATTATCCTCTATCGTATCCCATCCTCTATCCTATCCTATCCTCTATCCTATCCTATCCTCTATCCTATCCTTTCCTCTATCCTATCCTATTCTCTATCCTATCCTATCCTCTATCCTATCGTATCCTCTATCGTATCCTATCCTCTATCCTATTAAATCCTATATCGTATCCTCTATCCTATCCTATCCTCTATCCTATCCTATCCTCTATCCTATCCTATCCTCTATCCTATCCTATCCTCTATCCTATCCTATCCTATCCTCTATCCTATCCTATCCTCTATCCTATCCTATCCTCTATCCTATTCCATCCTCTATCGTATCCTATCCTCTATCCTATCCTATCCTCTATCCTATCCTATCCTCTATCCCATCCTATCCTCTATCCTATTCTATCCTCTATCCTATTCTCTATCCTATCCAATCCCCTATCCTATCCTATCCGCTATCCTATCCAATCCTATATCCTATCCTCTATCCTATCCTATCCTTTTTCGTATCCTATCCTCTATCCTATTAAATCCTATATCGTATCCTCTATCCTATCCTATCCTCTATCGTATCCTATCCTCTATCCTATCCTATCCTCTATCCTATCCTATCCTCTATCCTATCCTATCCTCTATCCTATCCTATCCTCTATCCTATCCTATCCTCTATCCTATCCTATCCTCTATCCTATCCTATCCTCTATCCTATCCTATCCTCTATCCTATCCCATCCTCTATCGTATCCTATCCTCTATCCTATCCTATCCTCTATCCTATCCTATCCTCTATCCCATCCTATCCTCTATCCTATTCTATCCTCTATCCTATTCTCTATCCTATCCAATCCCCTATCCTATCCTATCCGCTATCCTATCCAATCCTATATCCTATCCTCTATCCTATCCTATCCTTTATCGTATCCTATCCTCTATCCTATTAAATCCTATATCGTATCCTCTATCCTATCCTATCATCTATCGTATCCTATCCTCTATCCTATCCTATCCTCTATCCTATCCTATCCTCTATCCTATCCTATCCTCTATCCTATATTATCCTCCATCCTATCCTATCCTCTATCCTATATTGTCCTCTATCCTATCCCATCCTCTATCCTATCCTATCCTCTATCCTATCCTATCCTCTATCCTATCCTATCCTCTATCGTATCCTATTCTCTATCCTATCCTATCCTCTATCCTATCCTATCCTCTATCGTATCCTATCCTCTATCGTATCCTCTATCTTATCCTATCCTCTATCCTATCCTATCCTCTATCCTATCCTATCCTCTATCCTATCCTATCCTCTATCCTATCCTATCCTCTATCCTATCCTATCCTCTATCCTATCCTATCCTCTATCCTATCCTATCCTCTATCCTATCCTATTCTCTATCCTATCCTATCCTCTATCCTATCCTATCCTATATCCTATCCTATCCTCTATCCTATATTATCCTCTATCATATCCCATCCTCTATCCTATCCTATCCTCTATCCTATCCTATCCTCTATCCTATCCTATCCTCTATCCTATCCTCTCCTCTATCCTATCCAATCCCCTATCCTATCCGTCTCTCCTATCCTATCCCCTATCCTATCCTATCCGCTATCCTATCCTATCCTCTATCCTATCCTATCCTCTATCCTATCCTATCCTCTATCCTATCCTATCCTCTATCCTATCCTATCCTCTATCCTATCCTATCCTCTATCCTATCCTATCCTCTATCCTATCCTATCCTCTATCCTATCCTATCCTCTATCCTATCCTATCCTATATCCTATCCTATCCTCTATCCTATATTATCCTCTATCATATCCCATCCTCTATCCTATCCTATCCTCTATCCTATCCTATCCTCTATCCTATCCTTTCCTCTATCCTATCCTATTCTCTATCCTATCCTATCCTCTATCCTATCTTATCCTCTATCGTATCCTATCCTCTATCCTATTAAATCCTATATCGTATCCTCTATCCTATCCTATCCTCTATCCTATCCTATCCTCTATCCTATCCTATCCTCTATCCTATCCTATCCTCTATCCTATCCTATCCTCTATCCTATCCTATCCTCTATCCTATCCTATCCTCTATCCTATCCTATCCTCTATCCTATCCTATCCTCTATCCTATTCTATCCTCTATCCTATGCAATCCTATATCCTATTCTCTATCCTATCCAATCCCATATCCTATCCTATCCGCTATCCTATCCAATCCTATATCCTATCCTCTATCCTATCCTATCCTCAATCGTATCATATCCTCTATCCTATCCTATCCTCTATCGTATCCTATCCTCCATCCTATCCTATCCTCTATCCTATATTATCCTCTATCCTATCCCATCCTCTATACTATCCTATCCTCTATCATATCCTATCCTCTATCCTATTAAATCCTATATCGTATCCTCTATCCTATCCTATCCTCTATCGTATCCTATCCTCTATCCTATCCTATCCTCTATCCTATCCTATCCTCTATCCTATCCTATCCTCTATCCTATATTATCCTCTATCCTATCCTATCCTCTATCCTATCCTATCCTCTATCCTATCCTATCCTCTATCCTATCCTACCCTCTATCCTATCCTATTCTCTATCCTATCCTATCCTCTATCGTATCCTATCCTCTATCCTATTAAATCCTATATCGTATCCTCTATCCTATCCTATCCTCTATCGTATCATATCCTCTATCCTATCCTATCCTCTATCGTATCCTATCCTCCATCCTATCCTATCCTCTATCCTATATTATCCTCTATCCTATCCCATCCTCTATACTATCCTATCCTCTATCATATCCTATCCTCTATCCTATCCTATCCCCTATCGTATCCTATCCTCTATCCTATCCTATCCTCTATCCTATCCTATCCTCTATCCCATCCTATCCTCTATCCTATTCTATCCTCTATCCTATCCAATCCTATATCCTATTCTCTATCCTATCCAATCCCCTATCCTATCCTATCCGCTATCCTATCCAATCCTATATCCTATCCTCTATCCTATCCTATCCTTTATCGTATCCTATCCTCTATCCTATTAAATCCTATATCGTATCCTCTATCCTATCCTATCCTCTATCGTATCCTATCCTCTATCCTATCCTATCCTCTATCCTATCCTATCCTCTATCCTATCCTATCCTCTATCCTATATTATCCCCTATCCTATCCTATCCTCTATCCTATCCTATCCTCTATCCTATCCTATCCTCTATCCTATCCTATCCTCTATCCTATCCTATCCTCTATCCTATGCTATTCTCTATCCTATCCTATCCTCTATCGTATCCTATCCTCTATCCTATTAAATCCTATATCGTATCCTCTATCCTATCCTATCCTCTATCGTATCATATCCTCTATCCTATCCTATCCTCTATCGTATCCTATCCTCCATCCTATCCTATCCTCTATCCTATATTGTCCTCTATCCTATCCCATCCTCTATCCTATCCTATCCTCTATCCTATCCTATCCTCTATCCTATATTATCCTCTATCGTATCCTATTCTCTATCCTATCCTATCCTCTATCCTATCCTATCCTATCCTATATCCTATCCTATCCTCTATCCTATATTATCCTCTATCATCTCCCATCCTCTATCCTATCCTGTCCTCTATCCTATCCTATCCTCTATCCTATCCTTTCCTCTATCCTATCCTATTCTCTATCCTATCCTATCCTCTATCCTATCGTATCCTCTATCGTATCCTATCCTCTATCCTATTAAATCCTATATCGTATCCTCTATCCTATCCTATCCTCTATCCTATCCTATCCTCTATCCTATCCTATCCGCTATCCTATATTATCCTCTATCCTATCCTATCCTCTATCCTATCCTATCCTCTATCCTATCCTATCCTCTATCCTATCCTATCCTCTATCCTCTATCCTATCCTATCCTCTATCCTATCCTTTTTTTTTTTTTTTTTTTTAAGGTCATTTGTCTCTATTTGTTTCAATTAAATGCCAAAAAGTTACATAAATTCATATTGTTAAAATCTATCTGTCTATTATGCTAATATCTTCTATTTGAAATCTCGTTCGCTTGTTCTATACTTTTCTAAATCTTAATCTTAATCTTAATTCTATTTATTCGCTTCGATTTTTATCTATTATTATCGCTTATTTTTATACTCTTGGAGTCTAAGTCTAATTCTAAATCTAAACCTATTCCTTATGTACATCTAAAGCTAAACTACTTATTTGTATTATCGTTTGTCTTTTAATTTAGTTTAATTTGATTATCTATACTTATATTTGTATTTATATTTATATTTCTACTTGTACTTAGATCTACTTTTAAATTCGCACGCATTTACTTTTAACTTCGCACGCAAACATTTATTATAATACGCCCGCTATTTATTTTTAATCTACTCCTGTCTAAAAGTAATTTTTTCTCTCTTTTTTGACTTTTTCTATCCTATCTAAGAATTTGTTATGCGCTACCTAACGTTATCTTATTATCTAGCCTATGCTAAGGTGTGACAAAATTCCACGTCTAAAAATTATTTCTCGCTATTATTATTAAGTTTTATCTCTCGCTTTTCTGCGACTCTACGCCGTGCTATATACCGGGTACAATACTTTAAGACCGAGGGCTCCCTAAAAAACTCGCAGAGAACACCTCCCACGTCCCTTTTGGCGTATCCGCCAAGAGGGAAGTACGTATTTTTCCCTAATCAACCTCTCTTTTTTATGTCTTCTTTGTATAGTCTACCGGGTTTCTGGTCGCCGGCCTATTCTGTGTTTTCGCGAGAAAAGTCTCCTTCTCCTCGTAAAAGCCGGTTTTTGGCGAAAAAATGCGAATTCGCGGATTTTTTTTGCACCCCGGGGTTTTCGCAAACCCCACCCCACCCTACTTTTCCGAAATTTAGTTTAGAAGGGCTACACGTGCTTGCTTTTTCCAAAAATGTTCGAAAACTTTTCGCCACCCGGTATAGTCTAAAAATCTACTTTATCCGATTTGGCCGTTCTTGGGCTCGTTTTAAAGGTCTCGAGGCCCTCACCAACTTTCACTTATCGCTTTTTTCCTATCTCTATACCCAGGCTTTTTGTCGACCGTATCTCGAAAAGGGAGGGGTGAATCGAAAAATTGTTCCCACCCGGGAGAAATATCTCCCAATTTCCCCTATTCTGCTGGTCCTTCCTTATAAAGCCCGGATATAAATTTTCATTCAGATCGGAGAAAATTCAGGAATCCGTTATGCGAATCACATGCCTAACCCTTTTTATATAGGGTAAACACTTTCCTACCTTCTCGTAGGTGTTTGGCCTGGTGTTCGTACCGACCCCTCGCGACGTATCCTTTGTTTTCTCAGAGTTCTCACACACTTTTCGCGGATTCAAAATTTTTGTAAAAAGTCCAAAAATCGGTCACTCAATTATTTAATCGAACAATTAATTAATTAATTAATTAATTAAGCAAAACTACACAGCCCGTTCAACTTTAATTTAGTCCAATTCAAAGTGTTAATTGATCTTTTTCACTTCTTTTTTTTTTTTTTCACTTTTATATGCAACTGTTCCTTTATTTCGGTTCTTTTTACTTTTGTTTTATCAAAAAGTGTCTAGTAAGTCTATTATACTCCTAATTTTCCCTTATTTCCTGTTAGATTTTAACGAACTCTTCCGAATCTCGTTTATCCTACGGATTGATCGCGTTTTTATCACTTTAAAGTTCCACGTACTCCATAATCGCACGTTAAAACTTTCTTTTTCTCTCCCTATGCTAGTTTTAATCTCAAAAACTTCGCGCATTCAGACTGAATTTACTGAAACTTTTGACTCTTAGCACCTTACTCCTTGGTAGTTCACTTTGCTCTGATTTTGAATTTAGTTTCTGAGGCTCGCCCGACCTCCGCGGCTCCCCCCTCTTACTAGACTCTTCCACCGAATTTCACCTTCGCTTTGTTGTTTCGGCTTGTTTTGTCCTGTTATAACCCTGTTCTGATTATCAAATTTGGTCGTTATGTTTTCGGCCTTGGCTCACCTTTTGGCGTGTTCGTTAGTGTTATTTTCTACTTTTTTCTTATTTCGTTTATCCTTGTCCGCGTTCGGCTGAAAGGTAACTTGTCCTCTTTCTTATCTTCTAACGTAAAATTTATAAATTAGCTAATAAATAAGTGAATTCTAAATTTAACATGTCTAAAGTACATTGCCCTACCCACTCGTGTACCGGGGACGAAGACTATCGTACTTTAATACTTCTATGCCGCTCTGAACTTGTACTCGCGATATTACTCTTACTTTTCATGTTTTATACCTGCTAAAATATTCGTTCTATCGAGAAATTGTATTTCACCTTTTATGATGGGGGCCTTGGTGACAATTTATTTATTTAATTATTTTCACCCCTCCTACCCCCGCGAAAATATCTTTTTTCCTAGGTCTTTTTGACGGCTGAAAGTAGTTCCACATGATTCCTCGTCCCCGAAATACGTCAGGTTTACATCTTTGGTATTCCAATGCACTTTGTATAACTAATAAAATGTTTAAAACTAATTCGGCTCATGTATTTAGCTACAACCGCCATCTTGTCGCTGACAAGCGGCCCCTTGTATCTATAAACCCTTCCTACGCTCTTTACGCTTGCTACTAGTGTTCTACTTTATCTCGCTGCGCGCGATACTGCAGGAAACTATACCAACTTCGGTATTGCCCCTGACGGATTGCAGCCGTTTCCGCAAGCAATACGCCGCTAGTCCTTATTCTTTTACGCTATATTGCATCTCCGTGCTGCACTCCTCCTCCACTGGTGGGGTGGGGCGGCCGCGGGGGGGGGGGGCAGCTAGCAGTCTTCAGTACCGGGTGTCCTGAAGGTTTCCAGATGAGATCGGAGTACTTGTTTCCCGTCGATAGCTTAGCCCGGTCCCACGAACTCCGCTTTTTCACAGGCTTCGGTCATCTTAGGTTCCTCCTCCTTTCTCTCCTGTGTCTCCAGCTCCCTCGACGTCGTCCACTCCTCCCCGCTTACCCCCTCCACGCGGCCTCCTCAGAGGAATCTGCAACACAGAGATACAATTTTAGCGCATTATATTTCTTATTTATATTATTACTTCCTATTATACTATATTTATTTTAATATTAAACTTAACTAAACTTTAGAGGTCTGCCATCCTTTCGGCATCGGCCGACTCCAAGTCCTCCTCGGTTCCCCTCATGATCGGGTTGTCCAATAGCTCCTTCTCTCTTTTTCTTTCTTCTTCTTCTTTTATACTCAGGATCTCCTTACAGAATCTGGAAAAGCTTCTCCAGTTTTCCTCTTTCTCTAGTATGCCCTCCATGATGATCTCAATAGTCAACAGTTCTGGTCTAATGTTTAATGCGTCCGTTAGTTGTCTCCTTTCTTCTCTCCATTTTTGGCACGTGACTAGAGTATGTTCGGGTGTATCTGCTGTTCCCGGATGGTACCAGCATTCGTCCGTTCTTGCTTTGCCGATCCTATACCTAAAACTGTTAAATAAACCATGGCCTGTGAGGGCTTGAGTTAAATAAAAGCTAAGGTCCCCATGTTTTCTACAGGTCCATTTTTGAATATTTGGAATGAGCCTGTGCGTCCACCTTCCCACCGTTCCCGTATCCCATTTTTCCTGCCATATGCGGTTGGTCTTTTCCTTGGCTTTCTTCCTTATTTCCTTTCTTAGCCTGTCTCTCAGGATTTCCATTGCTTCTTCATTATTCTCCTCGAGATCTTCGTGCAGGTCTTCTCCAAAGTATTCTCCGACCCCCCTCTCTCTCTCTTCTAAATGCTCTTCGTTATTGTTTCCGTTAATGTGAATATTATTATTATTATTATTATTATTATTATTATTATTATTATTATTATCATTATCATTATTGTTATTGTTATAATTATTATTAATATTATTACTGTTATTACTATTGTTGTTATTAATATTATTATTATTGTTTTCATTGTTATCGTTATCGTAATTATTATTATTAATCCTGCTATTTGAGTTTGAATTTGAATTTGAATTTACGTTTGCATTTAGATGATTGAGAAGGGTTTCTATCATATCATTTTCTTCTTCCATTATCTCTCTTCTTTCAATTATCTTCAGGTCCCAGGGCGGGATCCCAGATAGCACTGCCAAAGTTTCCAGGGGAACAGATCTATAGGCAGACACCACCCTAGTTAGTCCTAATTTCTGCGTATTTCTAAGTGTTCTTCTGTTTACTATTTTTTTGGCCGCCTCCGCCCATATGGGCGCTCCGTATAAGACTATAGACTCCGTTGTCATGTAGTATAACTTTCTCGCTGATTGCTTCGTCTTTATCTTATTTGTCATCAAACTGCTCAGGGCTGCCATCGTTCTGATGGCTTTGTTAGTAACACTCTCTATATGTTTTTTAAAATTTTTTCTTGAGTCGAAGGTTATCCCTAAATACTTTAAATCCGTCGTTGGCTTAATCTCCGTGTTTCCTATCTTGAATGCTAAATTTTCATCCACCTTTTTACAGTTTAGCATTAAGACTTCCGTCTTACTTTCTGCCAGAGCTAATCCTGCCGTGAACATCCATTGTCTTGCATCCTCTACCATTTCTTCCGCTCTAGACTTGAGTCTTTTTTCAGTTGTGGCCTGTGCTATTATGGCTATGTCATCGGCAAATGCGATTTTCATAGACATGGGCGGATTCGGTCTTGAAAGCAATCCATCATACACAAGGTTCCAAAGAAAAGGGCCCAAAACCGAACCTTGAGGTACTCCCATCTTCATATTTAAATCGATTTTTTCTTGAGAAGCCTCGTATTTGACAATTCTGTTTCTGAAATAGTCTTTAATTAGTCGTGAAAGGTAAATTGGCGTGTTTCTTCTTACGAGTTCCTGATAGATTGCCGTCCAGTGCAGTGAATTAAACGCATTCTTAACGTCCAATGCAATCATCACCGCATATCTGTTTTTTCTAGATGATTCCCAGGCCGCTTTCCGTACCTCCTCCATGGCATGTACAGTTGACTTCCCTTTGGTAAAACCGAATTGTTGCTTACTGAATGGTCTAAGGCCCATTAGTTTATGGAGCCTCGCTCTGATGAAGTATTCAAACAATTTGGCCACCGCATCTATAATACAAATGGGGCGGTAAGCGGACGGGGTGGTGGGGTCCTTACCTTCTTTCCTCAAGAGTATTGTTCTTGCGATCTTCCAACTGGCTGGTATCTGACCTCTACTCAGTATTCCGTTAAAGAGTGCTACGAATCTATCCGGTCTAAATTCAACCATTACTTTTATCGTTTCGGGCTGCATACCATCCAAGCCCGGTGCTTTTCCCGGTTTAAGTTTTTTCGCCGCCTCCAGCACTTCTTCTATGGATACCTCAGGTATATTAGGATCCTGGTTTACCTCTGGATTTCTTAACCCTGTTTCTTCGGCTATATTACTCTGATTTACCTCTCTTATTAAGTTATTTTCTTGAGGAAACAAGCCCTGCATTACTATCTCAGCAAAGGCCGACGAGAGAGTTGCGGGTGGATTGCTATTTTTGATCTTACTGATAATTATTTTATAAGGCTTGCCCCAGACATCTTTTTCAATCGATTCGCATAGATCCTTCCAGATTTTCTCTTTTGATTTGCTTATTATTCGTTGTAGATTTTTCTTAGACATTTTGTACAGGTAAAGGATGGCCTCGCTTTCATCTGTTTTGCCCTTTTTCCTCAGTTTTTGTACTGCTCTTCTAAGCCTTTGTGTTTTGGATCGCTCTTTTTTAATTTCTGCGTTCCACCAAGGGTTTCTTTTTTCTTTTACCCCTGTAGCATCCGCTTTGTCCAAAGCTTTGTCACATGCTTCATAAATAGATTTAAGGAATTTGTTCTCTTCGTCCTGATTGTACATATTTCTCTCGTTAATATCTTTTTCCCTTAAGACGTGATCCAAAGCCGTCCCCAGCCTGGAAATCCCTGCTCTTGTAATTTTCCATCTGTTTCCATGGTCTGTCCTCGCTCTTTGTGTTTCCTCTGGGGTTTTTAATGCTGTAAACAGATATTTGTGGTCAGAGGCACTCTCTAGGTTTAGGACTTTACTCTTAAGCGCATATTGTGATTTCTGTAATTCCTGTGTAGTTGCTAAAAAATCAAGGTTTGATGTAGCATTGCCCCTCTCGAATGTGTGGCCACCCTCTGGCACACATGGAAAGATATCATTTCCTAAGAGCTCGTCTAGCAGTATGGATCCTTTTGCATTTTGCTCCCTGGAGCCCCAGGCTGGGGACTTGGCATTGAAATCGCCTCCGATGATAATATTGTTACCCTTGGATTTTTCTTGTCTTACAAATTGCATAAGTTTTTTAACTTTATACGCATACACGTCATTAGTAATATTTGGAGAGAAATATGTACTCACTATAGTTAAATTTTCGAATCTTACGGCAGTGTAGTCTTCTTCTGCTGTATCTCCGTCTTCCAATTTCTTCAGGCCGTTTTTATTTGTTATCCAGATCGCCGTTGAGCCCCCTGGGGAGTATAGCCATCTTCCCGGGTTGAATAAGGGTTCTTGAATTAAAACAACGTCCGCATCCAGGTCAATTGCCGACTGCATAAGTAGGAAATGCGCCAGTCGGCAGTGATTCAGGTTTATCTGCAGTATTTTAAGATTGAATTTTAATTACTAGTTTCGCTCCTAGCGATTCGCTCCACATATTTTTTATATTGGGGGCAATTTACTGCCCCTGCCACATGCTCGGCTTTCGATGCATGTATGCCCTCTCTAGTACAGAGTACGCAGCATCTAATCGCCTCGCATCCATTGATCTTGTGTCCGATCCCTCCACATCTTCTGCAAAGTTCCTGGCCGTTGAGATCTAATGCACAATTATATGACAAATGCCCGAAGGCATGGCATTTGAAACATCTTATCAGGTTTTGTGTTCTTTTAATCCTGCAATTGGTAAAGCCTATTTTAATTTTATTTTCCTGGCCCAATTTTTCCAAGTCCTCTGCCGGAAAGGATACAATAGCTGTTTTGGTTCCTCCGTATCCATATCTTATTGTTTTAATGTCTATTTCGTCTTTTGATCGCGTTACCACCCTCGACATTTCCTCCTGTAATTCTTCCTTGTCGATTGTGGGATCGAGATCTTTCACTTCATATATGACCCTGGGTGCCATTCTCCTTATCCTGCATTCCTCTCCCAGGGTGTCCTTTGCGAATTTCTCTAAGGTCCCTGCATTGGTCCCCTTTTCCATCTCTATTATTATGTCCCCTCCCCGTGACTTTCTTATTGTATGAATCCCATTCATATTTTCACCTGGATTAGATTTCAGTTGCTTGAATAAGTCCGCAAACGTTCTCTTTTCCGTTGTTTTTATGATTACCGCTTCCGATCTTGGTGGCGGCGGGAGTCTCGCCTTTTTTATTCTCTCCCTTTCCTTTTCTTTTTCTTTTTCTTGTTCTTGATTTCTCCTTTCGATTTCGATTTCCCCGATCTCCTCCTTTTTCTTTTTCTTTAGGGCTTTCTTTTCCTCCGCTTTTTTCTTTTTATCCACTGTTTTCCACTCGCTTTCCTTCGCTTGGTTCGTCTCGCTGTCCCTTCCTATTGCATTCTCTTCTGTTTCACTTTCATATAGCAAAGTTTTCCTCGCTTCTTCGCCGCCTGCTTCTCCCCCCTTCTCACGCCTTCGCTCACTTTTTTCTTTAAGGGAACATTGTACTCCTACGTCCCTGTGAAGGAGGCTGTGTCTTAAATTTTTATTTTCAATAATGAGTTCAATGTTCCTCAGTCTGGTAATAGCCGTCTCCAGCTGTCTATCCGCCTGTGCTGCATGTGTTTTCGTGAAGCTTCTGACTTCTTTGAGAGGGTCCATACAGTACCCTCTCACCTCCTTTGTGGAGTTCCTTGTTTTTTTTAGAAGCACCGCCAACTCTCCTATCAACTTCAGGACGTCTTCCTCTTCTTCCATGTCCCTTTCCTTTTCTTTCTCCTTCTCCTTTTTCTTTTCTTCCTCCTTAGACTGGTTAAATTTGGGAGTCGAGAAGTTATTTCTATCGTCTATTTTCTTCTTTTTAAGATTTGAATTCTCTAGAAAAATCCCATCGGAGAATTGAGATTCCGAATCAGTTTCATATGTATCTCTAACTCTCTTTGTGCTCTCCTTATCTTTTTCGTTGCTTCGTCTAGTTTTCTCGCTTCTTCTGAAAATAATTCCCTTATCTGGTGGTTGTATTGGGGTTAACCATTTCTCTTCTTCCTCCATCCTTTTCTCTTCTTCTGTTTCTATCGTTCTAAGATCTCTGTCAGTTATGTTATATGTCTCTATCTATCTATATATATATACTCTATTTCGGTTATTTTGAATGTGTCTTTAGCGAGGTCAAAGTCCTCGCCTTCGTGTATGGTTGTATGTGTGTGCTTCGAGCGGTGGCGGTTACGGTGTCCTTATTTTGTTTGTGCGTTTCCGAGTCCTCTTTTTTCCTCTCCTTGTCGTTCGCTTGGGGTCGGTCGGTTACCCGTACGGTTCCTCCCCCCTATCTCCCCCCTGGATTTGCGTAGCGGCTTTCTGGAAGTATCTTACTTTTCTATTCCTATATTACTTAATTGCTTTTAATTCTATTTTTATTTCTACTTCTATTTCTATTTCTAAATCTGTTTCTGTTTTTGTTTCTATTTCAGGTGATTATTCTTAATTATTAGGTTAAAATGAGATTTTATTCGATGGTCCGTGGTATGAACTTTCAGGGGATAATTTTAACTATTTTTCTACTTGATTTGTTCTATGAATACTACTCTATTTTATTCTTTTTAGTTTAACTAATTTTTCTTTTAATTATCTGTTTCAGGTTTGTAATCGAATTTGGTCCCTGGAGGTAAGTATAGTCCCGTTTCTATTTTACTTCTCTATTTTAATTTTAAATTCTATTTTTCTTGTTACTTTATTTATTTATTTATTTGTTTGTTCTAATCTGAAATTTAGTTTTTTTCAAAGTTCGCCAGTGGAGTGGGATAAATGATCTTAAGAACAGAGAAATAAGGTCATTTGTCTCTATTTGTTTCAATTAAATGCCAAAAAGTTACATAAATTCATATTGTTAAAATCTATCTGTCTATTATGCTAATATCTTCTATTTGAAATCTCGTTCGCTTGTTCTATACTTTTCTAAATCTTAATCTTAATCTTAATTCTATTTATTCGCTTCGATTTTTATCTATTATTATCGCTTATTTTTATACTCTTGGAGTCTAAGTCTAATTCTAAATCTAAACCTATTCCTTATGTACATCTAAAGCTAAACTACTTATTTGTATTATCGTTTGTCTTTTAATTTAGTTTAATTTGATTATCTATACTTATATTTGTATTTATATTTATATTTCTACTTGTACTTAGATCTACTTTTAAATTCGCACGCATTTACTTTTAACTTCGCACGCAAACATTTATTATAATACGCCCGCTATTTATTTTTAATCTACTCCTGTCTAAAAGTAATTTTTTCTCTCTTTTTTGACTTTTTCTATCCTATCTAAGAATTTGTTATGCGCTACCTAACGTTATCTTATTATCTAGCCTATGCTAAGGTGTGACAAAATTCCACGTCTAAAAATTATTTCTCGCTATTATTATTAAGTTTTATCTCTCGCTTTTCTGCGACTCTACGCCGTGCTATATACCGGGTACAATACTTTAAGACCGAGGGCTCCCTAAAAAACTCGCAGAGAACACCTCCCACGTCCCTTTTGGCGTATCCGCCAAGAGGGAAGTACGTATTTTTCCCTAATCAACCTCTCTTTTTTATGTCTTCTTTGTATAGTCTACCGGGTTTCTGGTCGCCGGCCTATTCTGTGTTTTCGCGAGAAAAGTCTCCTTCTCCTCGTAAAAGCCGGTTTTTGGCGAAAAAATGCGAATTCGCGGATTTTTTTTGCACCCCGGGGTTTTCGCAAACCCCACCCCACCCTACTTTTCCGAAATTTAGTTTAGAAGGGCTACACGTGCTTGCTTTTTCCAAAAATGTTCGAAAACTTTTCGCCACCCGGTATAGTCTAAAAATCTACTTTATCCGATTTGGCCGTTCTTGGGCTCGTTTTAAAGGTCTCGAGGCCCTCACCAACTTTCACTTATCGCTTTTTTCCTATCTCTATACCCAGGCTTTTTGTCGACCGTATCTCGAAAAGGGAGGGGTGAATCGAAAAATTGTTCCCACCCGGGAGAAATATCTCCCAATTTCCCCTATTCTGCTGGTCCTTCCTTATAAAGCCCGGATATAAATTTTCATTCAGATCGGAGAAAATTCAGGAATCCGTTATGCGAATCACATGCCTAACCCTTTTTATATAGGGTAAACACTTTCCTACCTTCTCGTAGGTGTTTGGCCTGGTGTTCGTACCGACCCCTCGCGACGTATCCTTTGTTTTCTCAGAGTTCTCACACACTTTTCGCGGATTCAAAATTTTTGTAAAAAGTCCAAAAATCGGTCACTCAATTATTTAATCGAACAATTAATTAATTAATTAATTAATTAAGCAAAACTACACAGCCCGTTCAACTTTAATTTAGTCCAATTCAAAGTGTTAATTGATCTTTTTCACTTCTTTTTTTTTTTTTTCACTTTTATATGCAACTGTTCCTTTATTTCGGTTCTTTTTACTTTTGTTTTATCAAAAAGTGTCTAGTAAGTCTATTATACTCCTAATTTTCCCTTATTTCCTGTTAGATTTTAACGAACTCTTCCGAATCTCGTTTATCCTACGGATTGATCGCGTTTTTATCACTTTAAAGTTCCACGTACTCCATAATCGCACGTTAAAACTTTCTTTTTCTCTCCCTATGCTAGTTTTAATCTCAAAAACTTCGCGCATTCAGACTGAATTTACTGAAACTTTTGACTCTTAGCACCTTACTCCTTGGTAGTTCACTTTGCTCTCATCCTCTATCCTATCCTATCATCTATCCTATCCTATTCTCTATCCTATCCTATCCTCTATCGTATCCTATCCTCTATCCTATTAAATCCTATATCGTATCCTCTATCCTATCCTATCCTCTATCGTATCATATTATCTATCCTATCCTATCCTCTATCCTATCCTATCCTCTATCGTATCCTATCCTCTATCCTATTAAATCCTATATCGTATCCTCTATTCTATTCTATCCTCTATCG
Source organism: Halictus rubicundus (assembly GCF_050948215.1). Lineage (NCBI taxonomy): Eukaryota > Metazoa > Arthropoda > Insecta > Hymenoptera > Halictidae > Halictus > Halictus rubicundus. The sequence goes on from NW_027488614.1 coordinate 959,211, forward strand.
TATCCTATCCTCTATCCTATCCTATCCTCTATCCTATCCTATCCTCTATCCTATCCTATTCTCCATCCTATCCTATCCTCTATCCTATCCTATCCTCTATCCTATCCTATCCTCTATCCTATCCTATCCTCTATCCTATCCTGTATCCTATCCTCTATCCTATCCTATCCTCTATCCTATCCTATCCTCTATCATATCCTATCCTCTATCCTGTCCTATCCTCTATCCTATCCTATCCTCTATCCTATCCCATCCTCTATCCTATCCTATCCTCTATCCTATCCTATCCTCTATCCTATCCTATCCTCTATCCCATCCTATTCTCTATCCTATCCTATCCTCTATCCTATCCTATCCTCTATCATATCCTATCCTCTATCCTATCCTATCCTGTATCCTATCCTATCCTCTATCCTATCCTATCCTATATCCTATCCTATCCTGTATCATATCCTATCCTCTATCCTATCCTATCCTCTATCCTATTCTATCCTCTATCCTATCCAATCCTATATCCTATTCTCTATCCTATCCTATCCTCTATCGTATCCTATCCCCTATCCTATCCAATCCTCTATCCTACCCTATCCGCTATCCTATCCAATCCTATATCCTATTCTCTATCCTATCCTATCCTCTATCCTATCCTATCCTTTATCGTATCCTATCCTCTATCCTATTAAATCCTATATCGGATCCTCTATCCTATCCTATCCTCTATCGTATCCTATCCTCTATCCTATCCTCTATCCTATCCTATCCTCTATCCTATCCTATCCTCTATCATATCCTATCCTCTATCCTGTCCTATCCTCTATCCTATCCTATCCTCTATCCTATCCCATCCTCTATCCTATCCTATCCTCTATCCTATCCTATCCTCTATCCTATCCTATCCTCTATCCCATCCTATTCTCTATCCTATCCTATCCTCTATCCTATCCTATCCTCTATCATATCCTATCCTCTATCCTATCCTATCCTGTATCCTATCCTATCCTCTATCCTATCCTATCCTATATCCTATCCTATCCTGTATCATATCCTATCCTCTATCCTATCCTATCCTCTATCCTATTCTATCCTCTATCCTATCCAATCCTATATCCTATTCTCTATCCTATCCTATCCTCTATCGTATCCTATCCCCTATCCTATCCAATCCTCTATCCTACCCTATCCGCTATCCTATCCAATCCTATATCCTATTCTCTATCCTATCCTATCCTCTATCCTATCCTATCCTTTATCGTATCCTATCCTCTATCCTATTAAATCCTATATCGGATCCTCTATCCTATCCTATCCTCTATCGTATCCTATCCTCTATCCTATCCTATCCTCTATCCTATCCCATCCTCTATCCTATCCTATCCTCTATCCTATCCTATCCTCTATCCTATCCTTTCCTCTATCCTATCCTATTCTCTATCCTATCCTATCCTCTATCCTATCCTATTCTCTATCCTATCCTATCCTCTATCCTATCCTATCCTCTATCCTATCCTATCCTCTATCCTATCCTATCCTCTATCCTATCCTATCCTCTATCCTATCCTATCCTCTATCCTATCCTATCCTCTATCCTATCCTATCCTCTATCGTATCCTATCCTCTATCCTATTAAATCCTATATCGTATCCTCTATCCTATCCTATCCTCCATCGTATCCTATCCTCTATCCTATATTATCCTCTATCCTATCCCATCCTCTATCCTATCCTATCCTCTATCCTATCCTATCCT